>NC_045974.1:7202226-7502226 GCF_010909765.2 Amblyraja radiata
ACTCCGTCCTGGACTCACCTTGACTTTGACTTTGTCCCTTACCATCTGGACGCCCGCAGCAACGGCTGTGGAGGGTGGAGGTCCCGACCACGGGGGAAAATAGAGGAGGACTGGCCAAGCTCTGTGCCTTCCACCACAGTGATGAATGCTGTGGTGGATATTTGTGTAAAATTTTAATGTGGTTGTGTTCTTTATTATTGTACCGCTGCTGGCAACCCAAATACCACCGACCTTGGTTGTGTGGCAATAAAATTATTTCTATTTCTATTTCTAGAAACCTTTATTTCCTGTACCTCTGACCATGACTAATGTTTGTGGAATGTGCTAAAGTGACAATAAAATACTGTATAATACGATGTAATTCTGTTGTTCGAAGAAGTGGATGAGGACAGTGAAGTGTCTACATTGCTCACTTGACTAGAGTTCTCCCTCCCTTCCATTGGCCAATAATAAGTAACGTTTTGAACTGGTCTACCAAACGTTTGTGAGTTGTCTGTATTAAGAAGCGAACCTGTTTAGATGTTATAAAAGTAACATTTTCATTGGCGTTTTCTTTTGGCAGGCCTCGCTGGGACCCCATCAACAGCTGACTGTGCAAGAGGTTGCAGAGGTTGCCGGGATTGGAAGGGAGACAACTGAGCTCTATCGGTCCCCTTGTAAGACCGACTCCCCTAGAAACTCCCGGGAACATCTGTGATCCTTCATCAGACGTTGATCCAGGTTTCCTGCTGAGATTCTTAATACAGACAACAAAGGTAAGACCAGTTGGGCTTTGTGTATGTATTTTTCAGAAGGAATTGAGCAGTTCCTCTCTCTTTTTCTATCTCTATTTTGTTTTCTCTTTCTCTCTCTCTCTCTTTCTGTCTATCTCTCTTTGTTTTCTCTTCCTCTCTCTCTCTCTATGCCTTGTTGAGACATCTGTACTGGTAAATCCTCTGGAGGAGACTTCATGCCTGGCACGACAACCCTGTTTGCTAGTGAAGATGAGGAGTTAGATAATCCTGGGAAAATGTAGCGATTAACACAGTGGGATGAATCGGGGAGCGAGTAAAAACAAGCCCTAGAAGGACTGCACAGAACCTCCCTGTGAGAGTGGTGCCACGCCCTAGGGCAGGAGATGGCATTCAGAACGATACCATGCAAATATACGCACCGTGGAAACCACATGAGCAATGTATGATACGGGATAAAGCGCCAGACCGCCATAAGACCCCGCAGTAACTTGTAGAATACCTCCGCTGTACAGTAGAATATCATCAGGCTGCGGACCGTGATATTTGGTCCATGACCATGTCACTTCTGTCAGCGGCCGAACAACAGAAGCGGAAGGATGTTATGAAACATCAGACGTGGCAGACACATAAAGCCGTCCAAGGGCAGTTTGTGTAGATTTTATGATGACCAGTCTATTTGAATGTTTGAAGAAGCCAATTAACATGTCGGTGGTCCTCGATTGTAAGCCCGGTCCAAAGGAAGACCCCCAGTCGTATCTGGATCGTTTCACTAGTATCTATGGGACCTATGCAGGAGACTCTGTATACAATGCGGGCAATAGGTTCCCATCTGTGTTAATGAGTTGTCTCCCGCTTAAAGTACAGTCAATGATTAAAACAGACGTAAACTGGTCAGACAACGACATCACCCAGGTGAGACGTGCAGCAGCTGCCTTTTGGGCTGACGGTGCCGGAAACACGGCTGCCACCAGTGCACCCAGAATAAAAACAGAATATTATATGTGGGATCCAGCAGCTGAGGAATCCTCCCAGGCTCTGGCTATGAGACCTGGGAACGGGATGTGCCCTGGTAGAGGAAGGGGTTTTCCACCCAGACCACAATGGGATAGACCACGATGGGGAGGAGAATTCCAGGGAAGACAAAATCAAAACCACCCAGGGCAGGGAAGATCTATCACCACAAATGCCGCACGACATTTTTCCCTCGATGAAAAACAGGCTGAGGCCTATATCGGGTTAAAAGATGCATTAGCCTCCGCCCCAGCCATCGGCAGACCACTGTATGACAGATCGTTTCAGCTGTATGTAACAATAATTCAAGACTGTGCATCAGCCGTACTGACACAAAAACATGGGGATGTTAAACGACCAGTAGCTTACTTCTCAGTTCGCCTGGATGTGGTAACACGTGGCTACCTCCCTTGCACCCAGATTTTGCCTGGTATACATGTCGCTGTCTCAGCTGCCACAAACACAACTTTACATCAACCGGTGATCATATTTACCACTCATTGTGTCGCCACATTATTGAATGCAAGCCAAACGAAATACCTCACCCAGGCACGCGTGGGCCGCTATGAACTGACTTTGTTGAATAATCCAAATTTGACCTTTCGGCATTGTTCTACAATAAATCCGTTTGCCTTGCACAGAGCTGCCCCACAATTGTGAGATGGCCAATGATTTATTGACAAAAACACGGGAAGAATTGTCTGATGTACCATGTACATACCAACATGGTTTGTCGATGGGTCCTCCATGATTATTCCTGAAACAGGATAGCGGGCTTCCGGCTATGCAGTAGTAAATGGGTCACAGATGATTTTGGAAGAAGGAAGATTTCAGATTCCGTTATCAGCACAACAGGCAGAACTATTTGCCTTAACTAGAGCCTGCATGTTAGCAACGGACAAACAAATTAACATCTATACAGATTCCCGATACGCCTTTGGCGTTGCTCATGACTTTGGCGCTCTCTGGCAACACAGAGGATTCCTGACCTCGGCAGGAACACCCATTAAGAATGCCCTTTTAGTGCATCTTGCTTAAGGCATTGATGCTACCAGAACAGCTGGCCGTTATTAAATGTACCGCCCACACTGGTGCTGGGGACCCTATAGCCAATGGCAATGTATTTGCCGATAGTGTAGCCAAACAAGCAGCCTGTACATCCAAATGGGTGGTGACATCTGGTAAACAGATACTAGCAAATAGAACGGTCCTGCCAGATATGAGGGAGGTATGTACATTACAGAGGGAGGCCTCTGATAACCAAAACCAACTATGGAAACAAGAGGGCTGTGCCATTGACTCCACCACGGGACTTTGGCTCACCCCGCTTGGGCAAGTTTGTGTATCTGATGCATTTTTACCTGTCTTACTAACATATATTCACTCCCTTACCCATGCTGGTAAGGAGGGAAAGATAAGGATGACAAAGGAAACGTGGAGGCAACCGAAAATTCGGCAAGAGGCACTGAAGCAGGCCTCTGAATGTAAAATTTGCCAACAAAGTAATCCAGGCAAACCAATTCAGTATTCAGTATTCAGTATTCAGTATTCAGTATTCAGTATTTCTTTAATATCATTTTCACTGAGTACTCGCATACACAGAGGAAACGAAAGAACGTTGCTCGATCAGTTTCCATTCAGTGTAGTTAATAAAAAAGGATAAATACATAGAGCTTTAAAAACAAATTAAAATGACCATGTCTAAATACAGAAAGTAGGCCTAAAATTTACAATAGAATAAAAACAGACATTCCGACCAACAGTGGCTTTACTTTGACATGTGCCTAACTATCAATGTATGGGCGAGGTTGGATGTGTTGGGGAACGATATTTGGGGAGGGGACACAGTCCGTTAATCAGTCTTATTGCTGATTAGACACCCTCAGGGGTGACGCCGATGCCATCACGACTGTTTGAATGCATACAGATTGATTTTATTGAAATGCCAAGGGCCCAGTGTTCTAAATATTGCTTAGTGATTTTAGATTTATTTAGCAGGTGGATTGAAGCTCTACCACTCACTAATAATACTGCTGAAACTACAGTCACATTGTTGTTAAGAGAAGTTATTCCCAGGTTTGGCCTACCTACTGTCACAAGCTCGGACAATGGTCCCCATTTTATTGCCACTATTAATAAGGAAATATGTGCACATTTTAATATCCGACAGCAATTTCACTGTGTACACCACCCACAGGCATCTGGGATGGTGGAAAGAGCCAAAATTATGAAGGAACCTTAGATTTACATGCATTAAACGATGAAATAATTACTTATGTTCAACGACTCACCCATATTCTGTCAGCATTGCATTTACAGGTAAAGGTGTCCCAGAGGCCGCTACCTGATGCTGACCAAAGTGAAATAGTCCAACCAGGGGACTACGTACTTATCAGAAATTGGAACCGCAAGAAACCCGGCCCCCGTTGGAACGGACCATACCAGGTGCTGCTGACTACACCAACAGCAGTGAAGGTTGAAAACCATCCACGTTGGATACATCTCTCCAACTGCAGAAAGATTGGATACAAGGACGGCACGAGTGATGTTCGCTCTACTGACGATCCTAACCATGGCCAGGGTAACATGGACTAATACCTATCTGGCTATGAGCCATGAGTTTGCTGTAGGGGCACATGGGACTGAATGTTGGGTATGCACCGGTGTTCGGACTAGCAATAATGAAGGAATTCCCCTGGCCCCCATTGCACCAAACCTCACCGAGAGACTAGCGATGAGGTGCTTTTGTAACTCTGCTAAAAAACTGTCCTGTCTAAAAAATCATACGGATAACAAATACCAAAAACGAAACAATAAACATCACCTACGGAGGCCCGAAATACAATAACTTTGAAGGATGGTACACCCCTCCCTTTAAAGGAGATTGGAAATTGAACGTGACAAATGCAGCAGATATACCCCGACTACAGATAGTAAAAGATCCGCACAGGCCAGTTAATACCACCTGTTTTTGCCACCACCAAGGCACAGGTGTATTCTTGGGAAACAGTACGTGTATGTCAACTCAGGCAGCCACCATTATCGGCCCACCCCGACCGGTTAATGGCACATATTTTGTATGTGGATCCTGGGCCTACCCATGGTTACCAGGAATGCCGCCGGCAGATGGGGCAACTTGGGAACGACTAAAAGGACCCCATCACTGGACAGGGTGTTGTTATGTTGCATATGTGGTCCCACGTATGAGAAGCACGAGCCAGTTGCACCAGCACACGGGGATTTCCAAGCGAAGCCTAACGAAGGCCGAGCAATATTTTATGATCCTCTTCCCGTCCTATGGTAGTATAATAGTGTCACGGGAACTGATGACTACGGCCTCCGCTTTAGAGACACTTGCTAATGCCACTGCCGTCTCCTTGAGTGCAACCCAGGAGGAGGTAGAAGGGGTGACAGCTGAGGTGGTAGCTAAGAGGACTCCAATATTACAAAACAGAATGGCCTTAGATTTAATCATAGCAGAAAAAGGAGGGGACATGTGCAATAATAGGTCGAGAATGTTGCACTTTTATTCCCGATGCTTCTTCCACCATTACTGATGGAAAGATTTATGTGACTATTTCCTTGTGTATTCTATCTGTGTCTACACAAGATTGTTTACCGAAACTGCCTAGGGCACAAGTAATTGACAGGTCTCGGTCAAGAGATTAAGAGTCTATCACAGAACTTGCAGAACGTCTAATCTTGCTCTGGTGTAACTTTCCACAGCTAAATGTTATTTCCTTTGAATTCTGAGTGTCCTTGTTCATTACCATTTGTCTGGATGTTTTTTTGTCTAAATCAATGTATAAAAGAGATGGTTTTCAGCATTAGCTCAGAGAGGACTCCCACAGACACATGGGCTCTGTGTGACTCTCTCTCTCACAATAAAGTTCGTTCAGTTTCTACCTCCGTTTTTGTAATAGTCTTTGTTGGAAAATTTCTGACATAATTGGCGCCCAACGTGGGGCCCCAATACTTCTGTTGCCGGTTTTCAGGGGAACCAAGAGCGCTCATTTTAAGGTTCCTTACGGACACCGGGGCAGAGTGACGGGGCTCAACCGACACGCCGGAGGTAGGACTGAACATTCCGTAGATAGTGGGGCCCCAGCTAAGTAATTTTGACTTTGCCGAGTTGTATTTTGTTACCTTCCTCAGAGACCCGGGACGGCATACAGAATTGTCGGGGACAATTGAAGAGAGTAGTTGGACCACTCCGGCGACTGGGTCGCCAAAGAAGTCTGGGACTTCAGCAATCAAGTTGGACTTGACAGGAAAAGAGTAGTTGGACTACTCGAGTGACAGGGTCACCTAAGAATTGTCGGGGACAATAAAGAATTGTCGGGGACAATTGAGGAGAGTGGTTGGACTACTCAGGAGACAAACGGGGTCGTCCAAGGTAAGAAATTTGGGACTTCAGTCAAGTTGGACTTGACAGGGAAAAAGTATAGTCGTAATTCTCGAGGAGGGAATCAGAATGGGCTCGACAAACTCAAAAGCTTATGAAAGTGATGAGAAATGTATGTTTATACAAAGTAAGCGTAATTGTAAATACTTAAACAAGTGGAAAGAAAGGTATGATTTTAGTGGTAAGTTACTTGTTGATGATTGTTGTAAATTGATGCAACAAAAAGAAGGAAGGATAAAGACAAGTTGGGCTATCATGAAGCACGTCTGTGGCTTCAGGAAGCCAGATCGCGCAGAGACGGAAAGGAAAAAGAGAAGGAACAACTTACCAAAAGCGAACCATCGACAAACGCTTTCCTCCAGAAGGGGGACAACGAGGTCTCCCACCGATCACCGGGTATGGCGAGTGCCCCCCCCCCACCCTCTGTACACACCGGAGAAAAAGGGGGTGGCCTTGCCACCGGTGGAAGAAACCGTCGTACCGGACTCAACAAGGGCTCCAAGCCCCGTACTGGAACAAAAACCAACCATTAAGGAAAGCGGCCAGCTGCACCCAGGTTTGCAAAGTCCGAAAACCACTCGCTCAGGTACCGTTTATAATCTTCATGCAGGTTCTATATTTGAGCCTATATCTCCACGGTCAATAAGACCAAGCGGGGCCGAAATGTATCCTATGATTGCAATGCCTAATCCAGATGCCGGCACAGTGGGGGCCAATGTACGTGTACAGGCCATGGAATATGGAGGATATTAAAAAGGCACTGGAGGCCATTCCACATCTTAGAGATAATTTTGCAAAGTGGCAGAGGGACTTTGGAAACCTGGTTGTAAGTTATCGTTTAAATACGGTAGAATATGAACAAGCGTTGCGAAGTCTTATCGGGTGTGATTGGTGTTTAATTGAAGGAGACTGGAATGCTATTGTAAATGGAGCACCCCTTCAGTGGGCACCAGGTCAAAATGATTATCATAACAGACGAATAGCTATTGAAAATCGAATAAGAGCACACTTCCAGAGAGGAGTCGATTACAATATAATTAGGGAATGTACACAAAATAAAGACGAGCCTGAGCTACACTATTTCTCCAGACTTAGGGTTGTGTTTGAGGCAAATAGTGGACAATAAGTACCGATCCCGTGGGTGGATGATGGACCGTTTGCCCAACAGTTTAAAATCGAACTGTTAAACGGATTAAAACCCGAGATTAGTTTATATATAAAAAAGCACATGGTGGGATGGGAAACAAAGGCACTCAATGATGTAAAAGATTGGGCAGAAAACATAGAAATACCCACAACAGATGGAATTAGAAGAGACTGGGATCAAGAATTAGCTATAAAAATTTCAAAAGAGAGCTGGGATAAACATTTACTACAGGTGCATAAATGTTCGATCAATGTACGACATACGCTTATCCAATTCAAAACATTACATAGACTATACTATTCAAAAACTAAATTAAATAAAATCTTTCCTAATGTTTCACCAATCTGTGATAAATGTCTGTGTCAAGAAGCTACCATAGCGCACTCTTTTGTTTTTTGTACAAAAATCCAAAAATTCTGGCATGGAATATTTGATATTTTTTCAAAATTAATTAAAATAAAACTGGTACCAAAACCAGAATGGATCATTTTTGGAATATCGGAAGGTATCCCTGAATTAAACGGGTATCAGAAGAATTTACTCAATTACGGGCTAATAATGGGAAAAAAGCTCATACTTAAATTCTGGAAAAATGCGCCCACACCAACAATAAAAATGTGGATATCAAATATGTTTGAAACATTACATCTGGAAGAGATGAGATTCCTCTTAGCAGATAAAGCAAACCAATTCCAAAAGACGTGGTCTACGTTTATGGACCTATTACAAGCATGAGGTGCAATAGTAATTTTAAAAATAAATAAATAAATAAATGGTATCAGGACCTGGCATTGGGAGATAAAACAACAAAAACAGACTTGGTTGGTAGTCTTTCTGCGGAGTTTAATGTTATAATAGAGCGATTGTCCTTACTTTCTTTTTCTTTCTTTTCTAGGGTCCACTTTCTTACTTTACTTCCTTCTCTAACTTCTTTTCTAAGGGGCTTTCTTTTCCCAACACTCTCCTGCACTTCACAACTCTTGCGCACCTTCTTTACTTTCCTTACTTCTATCTTTTTCTTAAAGCTTTAAAAAAAAAAAAAAATGAAGCGGTACAAAAAATGTATTAAGATATATGTGTTGTGTGTTATTGTAATTTACCGTACTTCTAATAAAAAAAAAAAAAAAAAAAAAAAAAAAAAAAAAAAACACAGAGTGCTGGAGGAACTCAGCGGGCCAGGCGAATGCTTCACCCGCAGGGTTTCTCCAGCATTTTTGTCTACTGCAAAACGTCAACGATTCCGGGAATGCTGAGGGGACAGGGTGATAGAGAAGGAGTGGGAGAGCTAGAGAGAGACAATATGGGGAGCGGGAGAGAGAGCGCGAGAGAAAGAGGGAGGGAGGGAGTGAGCAAAAGACAGAGAGACACAACCAAAGATCCGCTATAAGATCTTTGGACACAACGTGGGTCGGTAGGTGAATGACAAACCTGCACACCAGGAAGAAGCCCCTTCTCGCGGTCCGGGGCCCTCACTCATGATGGTGAGTTAAATGAAATTCTCAACGTGTCATCGATCTACATTCCTCAGTAAATGTAATTGTGTTTTAAACAAGTATTAATGACGCCGCGTGAATTTTATTCAAAGGAACACGGCGTCATTAATACTTCTTCAAAACACTAACATTTACTGAGGAATGCGGATAGATGCAGATTCATGACATTGCATAACAAGGTGTTAAGTACTTACCGTTAAGAAGTGCTAACAGCACTAGTTAACAAATCGTTTGTGTATGATGGCCGTGCAGCGGTTGTTATACATGTTCGTTTAAAAAAAATCCGGATGGCGAATTAAAAAAAATCTTTATTTAACAAAGAGAATTCGTATTTCCGTACGAAATACTGAACATTAGTGCGGGGCCCCGCTTAGGCGCGGGGCCCAATTTGGAGCAATCAGTCAAATCGGCTTAACGCCGGCCCTGCCACTGCGGTAAGAATTGCCGAAAGGCCAACGTGGGTACATATCACACACTGCAAAAGAGTAAAAATCCCAACTTCAGAGTAGGAGAAAGGGGGACCGATGACGGCTGACGGCCTGTATAGGTCCAGTAACGATCGGAAACCTACACCTCCGAAACCATGAAGTGGGGGCTGATTATTCCGAGTGGAATTGCATTAATCACCACAGCATATGCGAAGTATACAATATACCTGACCCGAGGAAGTACTAGCACTTTTGAAATCGACCCATGTCAGTATAAAACTGACAGTTGCGAGGACAAAGCATACGTAACGGATGGGGTGTATGTCTGTCTAGCACCCTGCTCAAAATGGCATTATGTTTTCCAACACTCTTGAGTCCTCAGGCTATAAAGAGACCAGAATGGAGCAATACCAGCGATGGTCGTTAAAACGAAAGTCCTACACCCATACGAACCCTGGCTGGAGTAACCGGGGAAGATGGGGAAATGCACAGCCTACTTGGAAAACGTATATAACCGTGAGAAACATCCAGAAGAAAGATGAAGGGTGGTATTACGTGTGTGTCGAAGTTAGTTGGAAGGATCCCTGTAGCCAGTTGGAAGTGAGAGTAGTCGAATCAGCAGACACTGAAGATACAGCTGATGATGCTGTTTACTCTCGTAACATTTACATAGATGAAATTGGAGTGCCCAGAGGGGTTCCAGATGAATTTAAGGCATGCAATTAGATAGCTGCAGGATTTGAGTCTGTCATCTTCTGGTGGTCCACCATTAATAAAAATGTAGATTGGATAAATTACTTATATTATAATCAGCAGCGATTTATCAATTATACAAGAGATGCTGTGAAAGGGTTAGCCGAACAACTAGATCGGTCCAGTCTAATGGCCTGGCAGAATAGAATGGCCTTGGACATGCTACTAGCAGACAAGGGAGGAGTATGTGTAATGTTCGGATCATCTTGTTGTACCTTTATTCCCAATAATACCGCACCTGATGGGTCGGTCTCCAGGGCCCTGGCTGGACTCACTTCACAGGCAGAGGAATTGGCTGAGAATTCAGGAGTCGTCACCTCCTGGACAGGGTTCCTGGACTCATGGTTAGTATAGTAAGACCTGAGTGATCTCCTGGACAAGTGTCGATCGCCTGGATTGGGGTCGGAGAGGAATTTCCCGGATTTTTTTCCCGAATTGGACCTGGGTTTTTATCCGTTTTTTTGCCTCCCCCAGGAGATCACGCGGTTCTTGGGGTGGAGAGGGGTGATAGCGGTATAAAGGGGAGGGTAGTGTCTTGTGTTCTGTGTCTTGTGTCTACTGTTTGTGGGTAAGTGTGTCTGTTTAGTGTTCAGCCATGAGCGAATGGCGGTGCGGGCTCGACGGACCTGGTGGTCTACTCTCGCACCTACTTTCTATGTTTCTATGTTGCTATGGTTCGGGAAATGGAAAAATGTTGTTATTTCTGCACTAACCGCTTTCATAGTCATTGCAAGGGTACTGGTCTGCCTGGGCTGCTGCATCATCCCCCGTGTGAAAGGACTCGCCCAGCGGCTGATTGAAACGGCCCTCACTAAGAAAATGACTATGTTATACGAACTAATACCAACCAAAGCAGAAGAGAGACAATGCTATGAAATTGACTTGAGAGAAACATTCCTGACTGATTGAACCCTCACGAATGATCGAACTACAGAAAGTCGAGAGAACATGTGGTCCTGTGAAGAAACTTGGGGACTTCAACTCGAAGGACATAAATTTGTTTTAGATTATAATTCAGCAAATTTGTATAAAGAGGAGGAAAATGATGGAAAGATTTATGTGACTATTTCCTTGTGTATTCTATCTGTGCCTACACAAGATTGTTTACCGAAACTGCCTAGGGCACATGTAATTGACAGGTCTCGGTCGAGATTAAGAGTCTATCACAGAACTTGCAGAACGTCTAATCTTGCTCTGGTGTAACTTTCCACAGCTAAATGTTATTTCCTTTGAATTCTGAGTGTCCTAGTTGTTTACCATTTGTCTGGATGCTTTTTGTCTAAATCAATGTATAAAAGAGATGGTTTTCAGCATTAGCTCAGAGAGGACTCCCACAGACACGTGGGCTCTGTGTGACTCTCTCTCTCAATAAAGTTCGTTCAGTTTCTACCTCCGTTTTTGTAATAGTCTTTGTTGGAAAATTTCTAACAATTACCAACTTGGCTGCCCATATCAGAAAGGAAGTAGCTAAAATAAGGAAGGTAGGAGCTGAATTCCATGATTATAGCTCCGGGGGAGATTGGTGGCCATTTAATATGTTTGGAGGGACTTGGGGAACTATTGTCCACTATGGATTGATTGTATTACTAGTTGTACTAGTAATTTGTCCGATGAGATGCTTATGGTCTTTCGTATGTACTCGGCAAGGACTGGAGTTGTTATCAACATTCTGATAAAAGGATGGAATGATGAGGCTGAATTAAGTTAAAAATATAAGAAGATATTAAATTGGTTCCTGGGCTAGCCTACAGCTTATATTTAGTCTCAAACTAGGCTTTTCTCCAGTAGATTAATGCCGAAAGGCAAGTTTAGGTTTGCCTCAGGTTGCTGTGTATTGGGATAATGAATAACTATGACATGTTACTACCAAGTGATGAGAGAGGAAGCAGAGAAGAAGCTAGATTGATCTCACTAAGGGATATTGACAAATGGCCAATGTCTTTAATATGTAAAATGCCTTGCACCAAATGTCCGATGTCTGTGAGGGGGGAAGTGACGAGAGAGGAGACTAGATTGATCTAAGGGATATTGACAAATGGCTGATGTCTTTAATATGTAAGATATGTTGTACCATATGACAAAATGACTTTGATGTGATGCATTCTGTAGAAACCTTTATTCTCTGTACATCTGACCATGACTAATGTTTGTGGAATGTGCTAAAGTGACAAAAAAACACTATAATACGATGTAATTCTGTTGTTCGAAGAAGTGGATGAGGACAGTGAAGTGTCTAATTGCTCACTTGACTAGAGTTCTCCCTCCCTTCCATTGGCCGATAATAAGTAGCGTTTTGAACTGGTCTACCAAACGTTTGTGAGTTGTCTGTGTATTAAGAAGCGAACCTGTTTAGTTGTTATAAAAGTAACATTTTCGAGCTCTTAAAGATGTCAGGGGACATGGGGAGATGGCAGGAACGGGGTACTGATTGGGGATGATCAGCCATGATCACATTGAATGGCGGTGCTGGCTCGAAGGGCCGAATGGCCTACTCCTGCACCTATTGCATATTGTCTTGGCTACCTTAAACCTCTGTCCTCTGGTCCTCAATAACTAAGATGTATTATAATTCAAGGTTGTATAAATGGAAGACAATTCTTGTGTTAGAGAATTTCTGAAACACAGATTTGTTATTGTAAATCTCCATGGATTTTTGTATTATAAACTATATATTGTATAAGTTATATACGAGATATATATATATATATATCTATACTGTAAATAGTAATAAAGTAAAATTAATTTATAAATGGTCTCTGGTTGTTGCGGGTAAGAAACATTTTCTTCTCCCCACTCATGGATTGTTTAATGTATGGCTGCCTTTCTCCCGACCATCAATTGCAATTTATACATTTAAGGACAATTGTTGGAATTATGATATTTCATATATAATTCCATTCCTCCGTATCATAACCTTTAATGTAGACACATGTGAGGTTACCCACTTTGGCGTCAAGAACAGGGAGGCAGATTATTATCTCAATGGTGTCAGATTAGGTTAAAAGGAAATGCAACGAGACCTGGGTGTCCTTGTACACCAGTCGCTGGAAGAGGCAGTGAGGAAAACGAGAGTGGAATAGAAGAGGAGGAGGGAGCAAAGAGGAGAGGGGGGGAGAGAGGCGAGAGAGAGGGGGGAGAGAAGGGGGGCGGAGAGAGGAGGGGGGGGGGAGAGGGGGGAGAGGGAGGGGGGGGGGAGAGAGGGGGGGGGAGAAAGAAAGAGGGGGGGGGAGAGGGGGGAGGAGAGAGGGGGGGGGAGAGAGAGAGAGAGGGGGGAGAGAGGGAGAGGGGGGGGAGAGAGAGGGGGGGGAGGAGGGGGGAGAGGGAGAGGGGGGGGGGGGAGAGGGGGGGGGGGGGGGGGAGAGAGGGGGGGGGAGAGGAGGGGGGGAGAGAGGGGGGGAGAGAGAGGAGGGGGGGGAGAGAGGGGGGGAGGGGGGGGGGGGGGGAGGAGGGGGGGGGAGGGGGGGGGGGGAGAGGGGGGGGGAGAGAAGGAGAGAGGGAGGGGGGGATAGTAAAAGAGAGGGGGGAAGATGGAGAGAGGGGGGGAAAGAGAAACAGGGAGAGAAAGTGTAAGTTAAAAGGCTCGCTACACTATGCACCATATTGCACAATTTCAAGCTGAAAAATACAAAAGCTCGGTACCGAAGGGACACCCTCCCCCCTCCCCCTTCAATTGTAGGTAAACTTGAGTGGATTTTCTGTATGTACTGCACTCTGCTACAATAAACATTCTAGCTTGACGGCCTTGTGTGTAAAGCCACCACCAGGTGAATCACACGCTAAATCAAATTGCCAGTCCAAATGTGGACTCCAGGTACTCCACTCCCCTTCACTGTGTCTTGTAAGGAAGGCATCCATTTCTCCCAGATTTCTCCATCTCCCCTGCATCTGCTCTCAACACTAACCCTTCCATTCCAGGACTCCCCTGGCTTCATCCAGTCAGCGGAAAGACAATACACGACTACTTTATAACAAGAGGAATCGAATATAGGAGCAAAGAGGTATTTCTGCAGTTGTACAGAGCCCTAGTGAGACCACACCTGGAGTATTGTGTGCAGTTTTGGTCCCCTAATTTGAGGAAGGACATTCTTGCTATTGAGGAAGTGCAGCGTAGGTTTACGAGGTTAATTCCCGGGATAGCGGGACTGTCATATGCTGAGAGAATGGAGCGGCTGGGCTTGTACGCTCTGGAGTTCAGAAGGATGAGAGGGCTTCTCATTGAAACATATAAGATTGTTAATGGTTTGGACACGCTAGAGGCAGGAAACATGTTCCCGATGTTGGGGGAGTCCAGAACCAGGGGCCACAGTTTAAGAATAAGGAGTGAGCCATTTAGAACAGAGACGAGGAACCACTTTTTCTCAGGTGGGTCTGTGGAATTCTCTGCCTCAGAGGGCGGTGGAGGCAGGTTCTCTGGATGCTTTCAAGAGAGAGCTAGATAGAGCTCTTAAAAATAGCAGAGTCAGGGGATACGGGGAGAAGGCAGGAACGGGGTACTGATTGGGGATGATCAGCCATGATCATAGAAACATAGAAACATAGAAAATAGGTGCAGGAGTAGGCCACTCGACCCTTCGAGCCTGCACCGCCATTCAATATGATCATGGCTGATCATCCAACTCAGTATCCTGTACCTGCCTTCTCTCCATACCCCCTGATCCCTTTCGCCACAAGGGCCACATCTAACTCGCTCTTAAATATAGCCAATGAACTGGCCTCAACTACCTTCTGTGGCAGAGAATTCCAGAGATTCACCACTCTCTGTGTGAAAATTGAATTCACATTGAATGGCGGTGCTGGCTCGAAGGGCCGAATGGCCTACTCCTGCACCTATTGTCTACTGTCTATTATAACTGACCCAGTCACAGCAGCGTGCGGGATACACGATAAGGGAATCAGGTTTAGTGCAACTTAAAGCCAGCAAAGTCCGATCAAGGATAGTCCGATGGTCACCAGTGAGGTAGATGGCTGGTTTTCACGACTACTCTCTGGTTGTGGTAGTCCAGTTGCCAGGAACAAGATGCAGATTATTTTGTTCTTTCCGAGCAGTCTGGATTTGATGCCAAGTGTCGCTGGCATGCTCAAGGCATCTCGACAAGCCTGCTACACCAGCTTTTTGGATTGACGTATCAATGGAATGGTTTTGTTTCAGATACTTTGTAAGTCTTTCCGCCAACACACTGAAAAAGATCTTGCCTTCTATGTTGAGAAGGTTTATTTACCGAAACAGTTGGATGGTGGACAATTTCTTTTTTCTCTTTTGGGATCAGCACTCTCCCCGCTCTTCCAAGGCTTTGGGGATGACTTGCTTTTCCCACGCAACCCTCATGTTCCTCCAGAGGAATTTCAGAACATCCGGGGCATTCTTGTAGATACAATACGGGACACCATTAGGGGCCTGGTGCAGAGGCCGTTCTTGCCTACTTCATGACCGCTTTCCCCTCACTCAGCTTGGGAGGGCTGATAGAAACATAGAAACATAGAAATTAGGTGCAGGAGTAGGCCATTCGGCCCTTCGAGCCTGCACCGCCATTCAATATGATCATGGCTGATCATCCAACTCAGTATCTCGTACCTGCCTTCTCTCCATACCCTCTGATCCCCTTAGCCACAAGGGCCACATCTAACTCCCTCTTAAATATAGCCAATGAACTGGCCTCGACTACCCTCCGTGGCAGAGAGTTCCAGAGATTCACCACTCTCTGTGTGAAAAAAGTTCTTCTCATCTCGGTTTTAAAGGATTTCCCCCTTATCCTTAAGCTGTGACCCCTTGTCCTGGACTTCCCCAACATCGGGAGCAATCTTCCTGCATCTAGCCTGTCCAACCCCTTAAGAATTTTATAAGTTTCTATAAGATCCCCTCTCAATCTCCTAAATTCTAGAGAGTATAAACCAAGTCTATCCAGTCTTTCTTCATAAGACAGTCCTGACATCCCAGGAATCAGTCTGGTGAACCTTCTCTGCACTCCCTCTATGGCAATAATGTCCTTCCTCAGATTTGGAGACCAATAGAAACATAGAAGCATAGAAAATAGGTGCAGGAGGAGGCCATTCGGCCCTTCGAGCCAAATTGCTGTTGTGGGGGTGAGATTGGTGGGGCCAACATCAGCTGGGCCAAGTATCGGTTCATCTTTGAGCTCATCAGTGTGGACGGTTCGGATGTGTCCTTCAACCTCCTTCTTTGATGCTATCAGGGAACCGCTTTTCCCTTTTGTGAAAATGCCTATCACAAACTTAAAGGGATCTTTGTCGAAGTCTGTTCCTGCTTTTTCCTTCATTTTTGCGTTGTTTCCTTAAATCCTCCGCTGTGTGCAGCTTCGAGAGCCGATGTTTTCGGTCCTCGTGAAGTAGGTTGATGCCCTCCCTTTCTTCTGCTGTTGCTTTTTTCCCCCACAACTTCCTCAGGCTTCTTCATTCTTTAACAAGTGGTTGGATTTTCTGGTTGACGACGGGACTTGAGGGGGGGGGGAGGCCTGTCTTCCCTGCTGAGTTGTTCCTTCCCTCCAGATTTCTCCTTTCCATAGCTGTCGACTAGATCACCCATCTTCCCCAACTTCTCTTCTGATGATCCCTCGATTCCACTGAAGATTAGGCTCACGCCTGCATTGATGATCTGCCACTCCTTGCTGTTAGACTTTGGCCATTTCACCAACGGCTGACGTCCGTGCATGTTCTCCACTTTACGATGTGCCTGGTTGCGTCTTGGACTGCTGCCTGCAACGTCTACCACATCCCGTAGGGTGCTGATGCTCTGCGGAGGGTGGGTTCCTTCCTGCCACCGAGTTTCATCCGACTGATTTGACCTTCCTCTTGACACAATCTGCTCAATGCAGGGCCCTGGGTTGGAGATCTTCAAGAATTCCTTCCACCCCTGATGAATTTTGAGACCACGAGCTGATGTTACTTTAGTCCAGCCACACGTACAGGTCTGGAGAACGTGTCCAGCTGCTCGTTCTTCAAGAGATTTGCCAATTACTTGATTCAATGTCGTGTCCGTTCCAAAGGTTTGTTACCGGGTGGTCAGTGGATGAGTCATCATGCTCCCCCCCCCCCCGCTCTCGCAGACTCTGGGGGTATTCTTCCCTTTGAACTTTTAGTAGCCAAGTGAGGGTGGCTCTTGTGAACCCAACAAGGTGACGGAGCCAGCTGTTATGGGTAGCTAGCCCATAACAGCCCCGTTGTGGTCTATTTCCTCCGGTCAGCTGTCTCTCGGAGCTGTCACACACACACGGTCTTTCCCTTGCCGCCAGCTGCACTCTCACAGCAGTCACTGGCTTGTCCTCCAGAAGGTCTGTAGAGCTAATAGTTCTTGATCTTTCAATCCCTGAATGTCAGCACTCTTGCTATTTGCAGTGGGATTGGAGTGGTGAAGGGTAGGGTAGGTACGTCATCGGGGTGATCAGGTGGGCACCCTCCTTCTTTGACATATCATTGATAAGCCCACAACATCTCCAGAGGGCTCAACGGTGATACCTGCCGTCCCAGTTCCACCCCCCCCCCCCCCCCCCAGTTCCATACCCTCCTGTCTTCATCTTGCAGCCCAATTGTTGTCCTTCCTTTTGATCCAAAACCAAATGCTGCTTTTATCTGCTGAATTCCTCCACACTATCCTGTTTCCACACTGTATCACTCTATGACTCCAAGAGGCATTGCGATATCCTCATGAAATGTTTTGCACAGCTCTGAAGGCATTTACTTTAAACCTGGTGATGATACATTTACCTTAAACCATAACACAAGACCAGGAAATAACTCACCCTGATTATTGAATGTGTCTGCACTTTTTATTTTGCAGTAATTTCCTCATAATCTCATGACATTGTTATTTCTATCTTCATTATAAACACTGTCAAAGTGTAGTCACGTTGCCAGATTTCTTGGGGCTGTATCAGCTTGTGCTCATTCCTTAATTGCTGCCAAGCTTTCTGGAGTCTCAATGTTTCTTTGTTGTCATCTGCACGAGGTACAGTGACCAGATCAGTAAGATTATTGCCATAAGGTACAACCCCCAGAAACAGCAGTACAGATCCAGACTACAGGTGCAGTCTGTACGGAGTTTGTACGTTCTCCCCGTGACCGACCGGGTTTTCTCCCGCAGTCCAAAGATAATAATAATAATAATAATAATAACTTTATTTATAAAGCACTTTAAACAACCGCAGTTGCCACAAAGTGCTGTACATGAGAACTCATGGACAAAAAGTTATTACAAACCATTAAAAACCGTAAAACGAAGGACTAAAAAACAGTAACAATGAAAAGACATTAAAAGCACTAAGAACAGGAGCAATGTCTCAGCCAGTGTCGAAAGCCAGAGAATAAAAATGAGTTTGTAGGTTATTCAGCTTGGTATCATTGTAAATTGTCCCGAGTGTGTAGGATAGTGTTGGTGCACAGGGAATATCGTCGGTCAGCATGGACGTGTTGGGCCGAAGGGCCTGTTTCCACGCTGTATCTCTAAACTGAACCTTTAGGGCACAGCCAGCAGAGGGAGCAGTTCACCAAACTGAGTTTTCATACTCACAAGCGCTGAAAATATTCAGCAGATCAAAGACATAACCTGAGAGAGGAAGAGTCGTGTTGACATTTTAACATAACTGGGAGTTAGAGATCCAACAGACTTTGAGCAGGAACGGTGCAAGCATCGAAAGCTCCTGCAGCAAAGAAGATGCAACTCTTTCTACAAATCCCTACACATGGAGGAGTCTAGGAATTACAACCTGTCCCACTGTACGAGGTAATTCAAGAGTTCTCCCGAGTTTCCCCGGATTCAAACTCGGAGAATTACGGTAATGGCCGCTCGTAGGTACTCGGGGCTCTCGTGGACATTTTTCAACATGTTGAAAAATCTTCACGAGTCTTCACGAGCTTACCACGTTTCCCCGAGTACCTGCCGTTAGCGTTACGAGCCGCTTAGAGACGTCCCGAGCTCCGTGTACATTCTACGTGCTAACCACGAGTTTGATTTTTTTTTTAACTTGGGAGAGCTCTTGAATTAGCTCGTACAGTGGGACAGGCCCTTAATTCTCTGAGTTCGAATCAGGGGAAACTCGGGAGAACTCTTGAATTAGCTCGTACAGTGGGACAGGCCCTCTAGAACAACATTTACAGGACATTCAGGCAGGTTGATGGAGAGGAAATATTTATAGAGAGATGAGGGCCAAATGTGGGCAGATAGGGCTGACATAAGATGGGGTAGACAAAATGTGCAGGAAGGAACTGCAGATGCTGGTCATATACAAAAAGGAGAAAAAATGCTGGAGTAACTCATCGGGACAGGCAGCATCTCTGGAGAACATGGCTGGGGCATCTTGATCAGCATGGATGAGCTGGGTCAAACAGCCTGTTTCTCCACTGTACTCACAAAACTGGGCTACCACCAACTGGTTCAGAACTGGGAGATGCTATTGGAAAGAAGGAACTGTGGATGTTGGTTTACACAGGGCGGCACAGAGTGCTGTAGTTACTCAGCGGGTCTGGCAGCGTCTCTGGAGAGAAGGAACAGGTGACGTTTCAGGTCGAGACCCTTCTCCAGAGACATCATCCATCCCGCTGAGTTACTCCAGCTTTGTGTTGATCTTGGGTTTAAACCAGCATCTGCAGTCCCTTCCTGCACAGGCATCTCAGGAGAACATGGACAGTTCAAGTTGGGGCATTTCTTCAGTCTGAAGAAAGGAAGGAGGGAGGAAGGAAATGAAAGCAAAACACACCAACCCAAGTGACAAAGTAGTTTATTTCAACAATGCAAGTCAATGATAAAAAAAAGTGTAACCAAATCAGTTAGAATTTATCCCCCCCCCCCCCCCCCATACATTCACCATGATTTGTAAAACCAACTTTGTGTCCCAGTTATGTGGTGCAGCCTGGAAGAATATAAGGAAACCTTGTTGTTTATCAGCGTTCATCTCTCCGCCGTTCTGCAGAGTCACGTCTTCAGTCTATAACGGCGACCCTGGAGCGGCAGGAAAATGGGGATTAGAAACTGCACTTAATCCCAGTGTTCCAATAAAATCCCATCCCGTGACATTTTCCCCCATCTTCTCTACCCGCCCCACAAAAAAATGATTATCCACAAAATTGGACACACAGTCGGGCGTCACGGCATCAGAGTTGCTGCCTTACAAGCGCCAGAGTCCCGGGTTCCATCCCGACTACACGCTGGTCTCTACAGAGTTTGTACGCTCTCCCCGTGAATTTTCTCCAGGATCTCCAGTTTCCTCCCACGCTCCAATGACGCACGGGTTTGTGGGTTAATTGGCTTGGTACGGATGTAAATTGTCCCAAGTCTGCGGCATAGAACTGGCGTACAGAGATCACCGGTCGGCAGGCACGGGCTCGGTGGGCTGAAGGGCCTGTTTACCGCACTGTATCTCCAAGCTTAACTATCTCCACCACACATATTGAAATACCATTGCCAGCAGCACGCTGCCACAGTTTGGATGATGTTGAATTATTTCTTGGAACTGAAGAGCAGTAAACCTCCACTCTACAGCCAGCTACAGCCAGCTTACATTTCACCAAATGATTTAGCTGGTGTAAAGGGATTACACTTCCAACTCTTCCGGCTAAGATTTAGGAAAATGATATTTAACCTATATGGATTTTGTAGAATTTTCCGCAAGGCCATATGACAGGAGCAGAATTAGGCCAATTGGCCCATTGAGTATTCTCCACCATTTGGTCACGGCTGATTTATTTTCCCTCTCCAACCCATTCTCCTGTCTTCTCCCCATAATCTGACACACTTACTAGTCGGGGACCAATGTCTGCTTTAAAAATACCCAATGACTTGCCCTGTACAGTTGTTTACAGCAATACATTCCAGAGATTCATTGCCCTTGGCTAAAGACATTCCACCTCGGCTCCACTTTGGAGCTGGTTTTATAACCCATTATTTCAGTAATGACTACGTTAGATTCCAACGCACCCTCAACGACAATTACAAGGCCGAGAACCAGGAATTACTTCAAGTACTCAACCAGGATTAGCTTTAGAACAAGTCGAGAAGTTTTGCACAACATACTATGATCATACTGTAGAGGTAGATAAAAATGCTGAAGAAACTCAGTGGGTGAGGCAGCATCTACGGAGCGAAGGAACAGGTGACCTTTCGGGTCGAGGCCCCGACCAAGGGTGAACGTTGGGGAAAATCGGTGAGAAGGATGACTGGACTTTGGTTCCTTCCCCTCACAGTGGGGAACTTTGGCGCTGCTGTGGGTATGTTTGTGTTATGGACTAGTGTGTTCTGTGGGATTTTTTTATCTTAGTATTTTTGCAGGACTGTAAAGGAAAAATAATTTCGCTGCCTCTTCATTGAAGACAATGACTATAAATTAAATCAAATCATTTTCATCTACCTTTGATTTTTCCAGCATCTGCAGTTCCTTCTTAAACATGAACTTGTACTCGCTAGAATTTAGAAGATTGAGGGGGGATCTTATAGAAACTTACAAAATTCTTAAGGGGTTGGACAGGCTAGATGCAGGAAGATTGTTCCCGATGTTCGGGAAGTCCAGAACAAGGGGGTCACAGTTTAAGGATAAGAGGGAAGTCTTTTAGGACCGAGATGAGAAAAACATTTTTCACACAGAGAGTGGTGAATCTCTGGAATTCTCTGCCACAGAAGGTAGTTGAGGCCAGTTCATTGGCTATATTTAAGAGGGAGTTAGATGTGGCCCTTGTGGCTAAAGGGATCAGGGGGTATGGAGAGAAGGCAGGTACAGGATACTGAGTTGGATGATCAGCCATGATCATATTGAATGGCGGTGCAGGCTCGAAGGGCCGAATGGCCTACTCCTGCACCTATTTTCTATGTTTTCTATGTTCACACTAAGTCATGGAGGCAAAATTCGGCCCCATCAAGTCTACTCTGCTATTCAATCATGGCTGATCTATCTTTCCCTATAAAACCTCATTCTCCTGCCTTCGCCCCCATAACCCCCGACACCCGCACTAATCTCCTCCAGCATCTGTTAATAAACATCATGTATAAAGTCAGCCCGTCCCCTGCACCCCAAGATAGTCCAAATCTACTGGCTGCACTCACTAACCACCCAAATACCAAAATAATCCGGTTACAGAGAAGGCTCCCGAACTTCCGATGACTCCCCTCCCCCATCTCCAATTTTCCCAGGACCCCATTCTCTCCACATTCCCATCATCTCCCCTCGCCCCACCTACAAGGACCAAATTACCAACTTGCCCACCAGCATGTCTTTGAGATGTGGGAGGAAACCAGAGGACCCAGGAGGCGAGGAGTGAACTCCACACAAGACAGTGCACAAGGCCAGGATCAAGCCCAGCTCCCTGGAGCCGACAGGCAGCAGCTCGAGCAGCTGAGCGGCATTTGGCAAACAGCCAAATGACCAACGTTAAGAGAATTAGAAAAATCCAACCCATCTTCAGGTTTCAATAACTGAAATATTTAAGTTTCAAAGGAAACTGCAAACGTGCAGATTCTTTAAATAACAAAATGTAACTTTGCAGGAATGTGGATTAAGCTCACAGGTTCTACGAGCAGAATTAGGCCATTCGGCCCATCAGGTCTTCTACCACATTCAATCACAGCTGATCTAGCTTTCCCTCTCAACCCCATTCTCTCACCTTCTCCCCAAAACTCCCAACACACAAGAAACATTCAATCTGCACGATATCCACTGACTTGGCCTCCACAGCCACCTGTGACAATGAATTCCACACATTCACCGCCCCCTAATTACAGAAATTCCTCCTCATCTCCTTTGCTAACGGAATTAAGGGATACGGGGAGAAAGCAGGAATGGGGTACTGATTGGGGATGATCAGCCATGATCATATTGAATGGTGGTGCTGGCTTGAAGGGCTGAATGGCCTACTCCTGCACCTATTTTCCATATTTCTATGTTGACAAAGGTAGGTCCTTTTATTCTGAGGCTGTGATCTTCAGTCCTAGACTCCTGCGCCCGTGGAAACATCCTCTCCACATCCTCCTTATCCAGGCTATTCAGTATTCGGTAAGTATCAATGAGGTTCCTACACCACCACCCCCCCCCTCCCCCCCCCTCAATCAGCTAAACTCAAGCGAGTACAGGCCCAGGGCAGTAGATTGAAAGCGAAACACAGAGGATTGAAAGTGCATTATATGCTGTGTATATAATTGAGATTTCTCTTAAACCATCTAGAGATTATTTACCCCGACCTCCAACTTGGAGCTTCCCAACACAAAACCCCAAAGTACACCAGCAACAAACGGGATAAAGCATAGACTTACGCCTTGGATTTTGTGTTTAGTGTTCATATACTGGAGCTTGAGATGCAGCATCGATTGCTTGATAATGTGCTGGTACAGAAGACTGCGGGGCATGCGCTGGTTCAGAAGACCGCGGGGCAACGGGCTTCAGTCCTTCCTTTTGGAGAACATCGTCAAAGCCGAAGTTTTTCCGATGGGTGGTGTAGACCCTTGGAACGGGCTGCTGTTCTATGGCCAGGGTCTCCTCCTTCAGGCTAGAAGTTAAAGCAGAGAGCCAGCATGAGGAGCACTTGTATTAAATGCATGGCTTGAAACCGACAGCTAATCTTCAGAAGTGCAGCGGAAGCTCCCCCCGACCTACAGTTACTGTTACACTTTGCAGACATTTTACCGAGCGCTTAAAAAAAACTCTTGAAACAAAGTTCAAACGTTTCGGGCGCAGCAGGAGATTTGCTGCCTTGATGCGCCAGAGGCCTGGGTTCGATCCTGACTACGGGCGCTGTCTGTATGCAGTTTGTACGTTCTCCCTGTGACCACGTGGGTTTTCTCCAGGTGCTATCTCCAGGCCTTCACTATTCGATGAGTTTCAATGAAAAGCCCCCCCCCCCCTCCCAACCCCCCCATCTTTCTAAACTCTTACTGACAACCAATGATAACCAGCTATTCACTTGCAGTTTTATCAAAAATACACTGCATTTCGTTGTCTCCGTACTGTACACAGACAATGACAATTAAAGTTGAATCTGAATTTACTAAAAAGGTCCCAAAGAGCAAGTAATTAAACCAAACATAATTAAAAAGTGCAAGTTCTACATATTAGCTTTCAGAAACAGCTTGGAGTTTAAACAGGTGAGTATAGAAGTTGGGAGGTCATGTTGCAGTTGTATAAGGCGTTGGTGAGTCCACATTTAGAGTATTGTGTTCAGTTCTGGGCCACCACGTTAAAGGAAAGATGGAAAGGGTTCGGAGAAGATTGACGAGGATGTTGCCAGGACTCGAGGGTGTGAGCTATAGGGAGAGGTTGAGCAGGCTGGGTCTCTATTCCTTGGAGCGCAGGAGGATGAGGGGTGATCTTATAGAGGTGTACAGAAATCATGAGAGGAATAGATCGGGTAGATGCACAGAATATCTTGCCCAGAGTTAGCGAATTGAGGATCAGAAGACATAGGTTCAAGGTGAAAAGATTCAACAGGAATCTGAGGGGTAACTTTTTCCACACAAAGGGTGGTGGGTGTATGGAGCAAGTTGCCAGAGGTAGAGTTGATGCTGGGACTATCCCAACATTTAAGAAACAGTTGGACAGGTACATGGATAGGACAGGTTTGCAGGGATATGGACCAAGCGCAGGCAAGTGGGACTAGCGTAGTTGGGACATTGTTGGCCGGTGTGGGCAAGTTGGGCCGAAGGGCCTGTTTCCACACTGTATCTCTCTACAGCATATCAATTATGACACTTGTGCTCCATCTACAATACTCACCAACAGGCATAAACCAGCAAAGTAGCATAGCCGCACAGGAGAAGAAAGAGAAGGATGACAAGGATAGTTGTGATCACCACCATTCCCCCCGTCCTTGCTCCAGGCCACGTGTCAATGAGGGGAAAGTCAGCGACTGCAGGCAAGAAAGGGTTAAATTAGACAACACGTACTAAGAGTGGCCAATCGAACACAGAACAAGTCCAGCCACAAGAACAGGCCCTTCAGCCCACCATGTCGGTACTGAACATGATGCCAAGGCGTACTCCACACCCAAAGATAGACACAAAAAGCTGGAGTAACTCAGCGGGACAGGCAGCATCACCGGAGAGAAGGAACGGGTGACGTCGCCCATTCCTGGCTTCTCTCCGGAGATGCTGCCTCACCCGCTGAGTTACTCCAGCATTTTGTGTCTACCTTATATCAATCAGTAGTGGCATAGATAGGCTAGACAATCAGAACTTTTTCCCTTTAGACTGGAAATGTTAAAGACCAGAGGAAATAGCTTTAAAGAGAGGGGGGGGGGGGGAAACAGAGTTTAAAGGAGATGTTACAGGGCAATGTTTTAAGCTACTCAGAGAAGGATGGGTGCTTGGAACATGCTGCCAAGGGTGGTGGTGGTGGTGGTGCAGGCAGATATGATAGTGGTATTTAAGAGGTTTTTAGACAAGCACGTGGATATGCAGGGAATAAATCACATCCAAGTAGAGAAGAGGAGTTGAACTTGGCATCATGTTGGGCACGGACATTGTGGGCAGAAAGGCTCAAAGCTGTACTGATCCATGCTGAAAGATTCTTAAAACACAAAGTGACCAGGTCACGGTATTGAACGCTGAACGGAAGCAGATGCAGATTGACGTCCACTCACCGCGTAGGAGGGGGATGGGATCGGACCATTGCGTTTCATTTAAAATGATGTTTGTGGAGGAGTTCAGCACAGCGTATTTGAACCTGCAGTGTTACAACACACGAACGTTAGGGCAAGTGCAGGACAATACACAGCTCCACCAACTTAGAGTTGCTGCCTCACACCGCAACGGAGACCCCGAGTTTGATCCCGACTACGGGTGCTGTCTGAACGGAGTTTGCACGTTCTCCCCGTGTCCTGCGTGGGTTTTCTCCGAGATCGTCGTTTTCCTCCCACACTCCAAAGACGTACAGGCTTGTGGGCTGTAATACCTGGTATAAGTGTAAATTGTCCCTGGTGTGTGAGGCAGGCATGTGTTAATGTGTGTGGATGGCTGGTCGGTGTGGACTCGGTGGGCTGAAGGCCCAGTTTCTGCGCTGTATGTTGTGTGACCCCAAGACACTATGAGGTCCATAGACCCGTACAACTGGCCACTGGATGCGCCGTGGCTGCCCACTCTCTCTCCACCACGTTTTTGTAGGGTGAGCACACAGCTAGGGCCTCTACATGGAGGTTAGACACAAAATGCTGATGTAACTCAGCGGGACAGGTGCTGAGAGAGAAGGAATGGGTGACGCTTCGGGTCAAGACCCTTCTTCAGACTTTCACTCCTCCTCTCCAGAGATGCTGCCTGGCACGCTGAGTTACTCCAGCATTTTGTGTCTACCTTCAGTGTAAACCAGCATCTGCAGTTCCTTCCTGTATTACATGAAGGGATTCCCTTTCAAAACAGCATCTAGATCATTTGCAACCAAGTTGTCTCTAGTCTACATCCATAACTGGGCCCCATGTGTTTTTTTTTTCCCACAAAATGAATCCCTCCATGAAATGGTTTGGCTAATTGATAATTTCAGATGTTCCAGGAGCAGAATTAGGCCGTCGACTCTGTGATTCAATCATGGCTAATCTATCTGTCCCTCTCAAACCCATTCTCCTGCTTTCTCCTGATAACTCCCGACACCCGCGCTAATTCATAATCTGTCAATCTCCGCCTTAAAAATACCATCGACTTGGCCTCCACAGCTTCTGTGGCAATTAATTCCACAGACTCTTCACCCTCCGACTAAAGAAATCTCTCCTCATCTCCTTTCTAAAAGGTACTTCATTTTATTCTGAGGCTGTGGCCTCTGGTCCTAGACTCTCCCACTAGATTCTCAATTAGTACGGGTGTCAGTATTACTGGGGGGAAGGGAGGAACGGGGTACTGATTGTGGATGATCAGCCATGATCACATTGAATGGCCGTGCTGTCTTGAAGGGCCAAATGGCCTACTCCTGCACCTATTGTCTATTGTATGTTGTCAGGGATTATGGAGAGAAGGCAGGAGAATGGGATTAGGAGGGAGATCACAGCCATGATTGAAATGACAAAGTAGAATTGATGGGCCAAATGGCCTAATTCTGCTTCTAACACTAATGACCGTGGAAACATCCTCTCCACATCCACTCTTTCCAGGCCTTTCACCATTCGTTAAGTTTCAATGAGGTCCCACCTCACTCTTTTAAACTCTGTAGAAAAATGCCTGGAATGCACTGCTAGGGGTGGAGATGGAGGCAGGCAAGATAGCACCATTTAATATTCTTTTGGGTAGTCAAATGGGTGCGGACTATGTACAGGCAGGCAAGAGTTTGTGGGCTGAAGGGCCTGTTCTTGCGCTGTACTGTTCCACGTTCCAGGCACACGGTCTCCCAATATCCATTTAACCTCCGTTAAAGCCAAATTGCCTTTGATACTAATCAAGCCTTCAGCACGTTGAGCTATTGGCCACTAATGCAGTTCTTCTTCTGCAGTTGTATAGGGCTCTGGTGAGACCACATCTGGAGTATTGTGTACAGTTTTGGTGTCCTAATTTGAGGAAGGACATCCTTGTGATTGAGGCAGTGCAGCGTAGGTTCACGAGATTGATCCATGGGATGGCGGGACTGTCATAGGAGGAAAGATTGAAAAGACTAGGCTTGTATTCACTGGAGTTTAGAAGGATGAGAGGCGATCTTATAGAAACATATAAAATTATAAAAGGACTGGACAAGCTAGATGCAGGAAAAATGTTCCCAATGTTGGGCGAGTCCAGAACCAGGGGCCACAGTCTTAGAATAGAGGGGAGGTAATTTAAGACTGAGGTGAGAAAAAACTTTTTCACCCAGAGAGTTGTGAATTTGTGGAATTCCCTGCCACAGAGGGCAGTGGAGGCCAAGTCACTGGATGGATTTAAGAGAGAGTTAGATAGAACTCTTGGGGCTAGTGGAGTCAAGGGATATGGGGAGAAGGCAGGCACTGGTTAATGATAGGGGACATGATCGCAATGAATGGTGGTGCTGGCTCGAAGGGCCGAATGGCCTCCTCCTGCACCTATTTTCTATGTTTCAATATATTTCCGGCATTACCTCACACGGTCGTTTCACCTTTACAAAATTAATCTGTCAATAAAATTCAACTTCCTTACCTGTAAGCTACGTTCTCTTGAAGTGGTGCGTTACAGTTCACCGGGCCAAAGGGCACTTGGTTCAGACACTGAGCATCATCCCCAACTCTGAAGAGATATAGTTCGATTTGTTCACGAATCACCACAGGGTCCCGGCTCGGCTCGAAGGACAACGCTGTACACATGGGAGTCCTAAAGCTCCCCGCTCGGTACAGCCCACTTGCACCCCCTCTGGTTTGTTGGTAAGTCAATACGGTCCTGTTGCCGATTTCAATTGGGAGCGCTGAAAATATATATTTTTTTCCACTGTCAGTCCGACTGCTTTAGGTCATTAAAATAGTTAGATATTTTCAAGTGGGATCAACCTCAGATACAATTTACTCAAAGCCAAATGGGAGCAAGCTCAGTATCTTCACTAACCTCAAGCTGGAGATAAATACAGGCCTTGACCACAAGTGGAAATAGTTGCAGTCATTTACAAAGAGAGAGAGAAAACATTTCACCGCAGATAAGTTCATAAGTGATCGGGCAGCATTAGGCCATGCAGCACATCAATAGGGGCAGCACAGCGGTAGAGTTGCTGCCTTACAGTGCGTGCAGAGCCGGAGACCCGGGTTCAATCCCGACTACGGGTGCTGTCTGTACGGACTTTGTACGTTCTCCCCGTGACCACGTGGGTTTTCTCTGAGGTTTTTGGTTTCCTCCCACACTCCAAAGATGCACAGGTTTGTAGGTTAATTGGCCTGGTATAAGTGTAAATTGTCCCTAGTGTGTGTAGGATAGTGTTAGTGTGCGGGGATCGCTGGTCAGTACTGACTCGGTGGGCAGAAGGGCCTGTTTCCGCGCTGTATCTCTAAACTAAAGTCTACTCCGCCGTTCAATCATGGCTGATCTATCTCTCCCTCCTGACCCCATTCTCCTGCCTTCTCCCCATAACCCCCGACACCTGTACTAATCAAGAATATCTATCTCTGCCTTAAAAATACCCACTGACTTGGCCTCCACTTAAAACAAATCTGCAGTTTGTGTTTTGCTCAAGCAACAAAAATGCATTCTTTATGTAATCGGAAGGAACTGCAGACGCTGGTTTGTACCAAAGACATCATCTTGTGTCTTTGTTCAAGAACGAACTGCAGATGCTGGAAAATCGGAGGTAGACAAAATTGCTGGAGAAACTCAGCGGGTGCGGCAGCATCTATGGAGCGAAGGAAATAGGCAACGTTTCGGGCCGAAACCCTTCTTCAGACCGACTCCAGCAATTTTATCTGCATCTTATGTCTTTCTCTGGGAAACCAGCATTTGTAGAGTTACTCCAGCATTTGTGTCTTTCACCGGCAAACCAGCATCTGCAAATCCAAGTTTCATCTACTTACATGATGGGATCGGTGGTATTGTCTCCAACTACAGATCCTGGTTTACAAAATGACACAAAGTGCTGAAATGTTTACAACAAGATGGAGACCAAGGTTGCCAAAAGCTGTTCATGTCACCTGATTAGTGATTAGTGCTAGTTAATTACTAACGAGCTAACTAAAGTCATTGTTGCTCGTTAAATTAAAGTTAATTTCTTTCAGCTACACTTCAGTTTCAAACGACTGTTCAATAATTGCAGCAGGCAATAATGCCAGCGTAAACAGCAAGTAAGGATGCTGCCTGACCCACTGGGTTACTCCAGCACTTTGTGTCTTTTTGTAAACCAGCATCTGCACTTCCCTAGTAGTTACACTACTCAACACTGTACCTCAGTGATTGCCAATCACCCCCACCCCCCCCGGACACTCCTCCCACCAGGAAAAAATATGTATGTACGTAAATATATTTATTTATTGCTGATATTTATGTCGCTCTTCTAGGGAGATGCTAACTGCATTTCGTTGTCTCTGTACTGTACACTGCACAATGACAATAAAGTTGAATCTGAATCTGAACCTTTGTCTCTAAACAACAGTAGCAACCCACTATCACGTGCAGCAGTAGGAACAAGATGCTGGTTTACCAGGGAAATACACAAAATGCTGGAGTATATCTCCATGTTGTGTCTCTCATATGAAAAACACCTGCCTTTATTTATATTGTACCTGCAACAATTAATTTTGGAAGCCCTCAAACGCTTCAATGTTCAAATCTCTCTGAAATGCAGCAAAGGGGTCAGGCAAGGGGTCTGAAATGCAACAAGGGAGTCACAGTTTAAGGATAAGGGGGGAAATCTTTTAGGACCGAGATGAGGAAAACATTTTTCACACAGAGAGTGGTGAATCTCTGGAATTCTCTGCCACAGAAGGTAGTTGAGGCCAGTTCATTGGCTATATTTAAGAGGGAGTTAGATGTGGCCCTTGTGGCTAAAGGGATCAGGGGGTATGGAGAGAAGGCAGGTACAGGATACTGAGTTGGATGATCAGCCATGATCATATTGAATGGCGGTGCAGGCTCGAAGGGCCGAATAGCCTACTCCTGCACCTATTTTCTATGTTTCTATGTTAAAGGTGAGAATCACTATATGCACACAGAATACTCACACATACCAAGTTTAGGTTGGAGATATAGCCTGGAAACAGGCCCTTCGGCCCACTGAGTTCGTGCTGACCAGCGATCCCCGTACACTAGCACTTTCCTACACACACTGGGGATAATTTGCAATTTTACCAAGCCAATTAACCTACAAACCCGCAAGTCTTTGGAGTGTGGGAGGAAACCGGAGCACCTGGAGAAAACCCACACGGTCACATACAACAAACACCATGCAGACCGCACCCATAGTTAAGATCAAACCTGGGTCTCTGCCACTGTAAGGCAGCAACTCGTCTGCAGTAACATTCTAATACATTAGTAATGATACTAATACTCAGCGGGACAAGCAGCTCGCTGGAGAGAAAGAATGGGTGACGTTTCGGCTTGAGACCCTTCTTCAGGTCTCGACCCGAAACGCGACCCATTCCTTCTCTACAGAGATGCTGCCTGTCCCACTGAGTTACTCCAGTTCTTGGTGCTGATCTTCAGTTTAAACCAGCATCTGCAGTTCCTTCTTAGACCCAAAAAAAGGAACTTGTGTGTTGGGCCTTAATCAGGTTAACAATCTAATCTAATCTGATCTTGCAGCAGGAATGTCAGCGGAGGCTTGTGTGCTCAACTCTCTGGTATGGGCCATCTACCCAGGAGACGGCACGGAGCCAGGAATGACACTGAAACCTCCACACCCATCCTGGAATCCTGAATTTCAACATGGGCTACCAACTCATGGAATCACATCCCAAACCACCAAAGAGTGAGAGCATAGGACACAGGAACAAGTGCCCAAGTCTCAACAGACAGCCCAGCCTGCTGAGTTATACATGTATCTGAGAGTATAAATTATATCCATAGATTGAGATTTAATTTGCTACATTAAAAATTGGCCAGTTAAATACCAATTGTACAAATTATAATCTTCCTTCACCTCAGAGTCTTACAGCATGGAAACAGACCCTTCGGCCCAACTTGCCCACACCGACCAACATGCCCCATCAACTCTAGTCCCACCTGCCTGCATTTGGCCCATATCCCCCCAAACCCGTCCTATCCATACACCTGTCTAAATGTTTCTTAAACGTTGTAATAATACCTGGCTCAAGTACCTCCTCCGGCAACCTGGTCCTTACACCAACCAACCTTTGTGGAAAAGGTTACCCCTCAGGTTCCTATTATATCCCCCACCCACCTAAACCTATGTCCTCTGGTTCTGGATTCCCCAATCTGGGCAAGGGACTCTGTGCATTAACCCAATCTATTCTTCTCACGATCCTGTACTCTAACTCGGCACATTTCCATACAGAGCGATTTTTAAACCACGAGGAATAAGGATATTGGATTAAGTAACTGCGGATGCAGGAATCTTAAGCAAACGGGGGGAAAAACACCCCCGTGACACTGTGTGAGAAGGAACTGCAGATGCTGGTTAAAACTGAAGATAGACACAAAATGCTGGAGCAATTCAGCGAGACAGGCAGCATCTCTGGAGAGAAGGAAACATAGAAACATAGAAAATAGGTGCAGGAGTAGGCCAATCGGCCCTTCGAGCCTGCACCGCCATTATGGGATGACAGATGGCACAGTGGGCTAAGTGTTCGGCTGGCGACCGGAAGGTAGCCGGTTCGAATCCCGCTTGGAGTGCATACTGTCCTTGTGTCCTTGGGCAAGACACTTCACCCACCTTTGCCTGTGTGTGAATGTGTGTGAGTGATTGGTGGTGGTCGGAGGGGCTGTAGGTGCAGATTGGCAGCCACGCTTCCATCAGTCTGCCCCAGGGCAGCTGTGGCTACAGAAGTAGCTTACCACCACCGAGTGTGACTGAGGAGTGAATGAATAATGCGATGTAAAGCGCCTTGAGTATTAGAAAGGCGCTATATAAATCCCATCCATTATTATTTATTATTAATATGATCATGGCTGATCATCCAACTCAGTATACTGTACCTGCCTTCTCTCCACAGCCACATCTTTAGATCCCTTTAGCCACAAGGGCCACATCTAACTCCCTCTTAAATATAGCCAATGAACTGGCCTCAACTACCTTCTGTGGTAGAGAATTCCAGAGATTCACCACTCTCTGTGTGAAAACGGGTGACGTTTAGGGTCGAGACCCTTCTTCAGTCCCGCTGGGACTCCAGCTCTTTGTGTCTATCTACCCCATTGCACTCACTGCCCTTTGTGTTAAGTCTTTCCCCCACTCTGTGTCTATCGTTCGAGAGAGAAGCCAAAGATAGACTCAAACCCCAGCATCTACACGGCCGGGTTAACAGAGCAGGAATCGGCCAGCACTTACAGCCTGCCGTTGTCTGTACTCCAAACACCTCGACCACATCACCGATGGGAAACACACACATAGGCTTGGCCAGGGTCACGGTCGTGGATGTCCGCAGACCCGGGGACAAAGCGACGGAGGAGACTTCGGGCTTGAAGTCAATAACTGCAAAACACACAGACAAAAACAAACTCATCACTTTAGTAACTTGCTTCATAACCCGTTAATATAGAGCTAGCTGGAACTCAACGCAGAGTTAGTTAGCTGGGTCTCAACACGGAGTTTGCTGGGTCTCAACGCGGAGTTGGCTGGGTCTCAACACGGAGTTCGCTGGGTCTCAACACGGAGTTGGCTGGGTCTCAACACGGAGTTGGCTGGGTCTCAACACGGAGTTGGCTGGGTCTCAACACGGAGTTAGTTAGCTGGGTCTCAACACGGAGTTGGCTGTGTCTCAACACGGAGTTGGTTGGGTCTCAACACGGAGTTGGCTGGGTCTCAACACGGAGTTAGTTAGCTGGGTCTCAACACGGAGTTGGCTGGGTCTCAACACGGAGTTAGCTGGGTCTCAACACGGAGTTAGCTGGGTCTCAACACGGAGTTAGCTGGGTCTCAACGCAGAGTTAGTTCGCTGGGTCTCAACACGGAGTTGGCTGGGTCTCAACACGGAGTTGGCTGGGTCTCAACACGGAGTTAGCTGGGTCTCAACACGGAGTTGGCTGGGTCTCAACACGGAGTTAGTTAGCTGGGTCTCAACACAAAGCACGCAACTACTCACGGCCGCTGGAAGCAGATGGAAGCCAAACGCTTAACAAAAGCAGAGCGATCTTCATGTTCGCGGGGAAGTTGGCAGCTATTCTCAGCAGGAGCAGGGGCAGCGAGAATGAACTGCGATGAGGAACAGCCTGGATGCAGCGAGACAGCTGCAGGTATAACTCACCCAACCAGTCTGAGCACCAATAGCAGCCAGCGCCACCTGAAACTCATCAACCACAGCTTCATGTTACACAAGAGGTTCAGGAAACGATGGTTAACCCACCAAATGGCAAACAATAATATTTTTTTTATTCCAAAGATTAACTTTAGACTATAACTATAGTTTTTAAAATAACTATGTACAGAACAAAAGCCGCGCAAAACATTCTCCCTACATTTGTTTTTAGATGAATGGAGAAGATTTAATAGGAGTGTGTGCACAAAGGAACTGCAGATGCTGGTTTCTACCGAAGGTAGACACAAATTGCTGAAAGAGCTCAAGGGGTCAGGCAGCATCTCCAGAGAAAAACAATGGGTCATTTGTAATAGGAACCTGAGAGGTAACATTTTTACATAAAGGGTGGTGGGTGTATGGAATGAGCTGCCAGAGGAGGTAGTCGAGGCTGGGACTATCACAACGTTTAAGAAACATTTAGACAGGTACATGGATAGGATAGGTTTAGAGGGAAATGGGCCAAATACAGGCAGGTGGGACTAGTGTAGATGGGGCATGTTGGTCGGCATGGGCAAGTTGGGCCGAAGGGCCTGTTTCCGCACTGTATGACCATGACATACAACAATGTCAAACTCAGTAGTGTTCGCACCTGTCTTTAAACATATGAAGTATTAACTGGTAGAAGTAGCACGGTGGCAGGGTGGCACAGCGATAGTGTTGCTGCCTCACAGCGCCACTGACCCGGGTTAGATCCTGACTATGGGCGCTGTCTGTGCAGAGTTTGTACGTTCTCCCCGTGACCTGCGTGGGTTTTCTCCAAGATCTTCTGTTTCCTCCCACACTCCAAAGACGTACAGGTTTGTAGGTTAATTGCCTTGGTATAAATGTAATATTGTCCCTAGTGTGTGTAGGCATGTGTTAGCATGCGGGGATCGCTGGTCGGCACGGACTGGGTGGGACGAAGGGCCTGTTTCCGCACTGTACCTCCAAACTAAACTAAAAACTATATACAATTATGAGAGGCATAGATAAGGTGGACAGTCAGAACCTTTTCCCCCCAGTGTGGAAATGTCAAAGACTAGAGGGTGTAGTTTTAAGGTGAGAGGGGCAATGTTTAAAGGAGCTGTGCGAGGAAAGTTATTTTTACTGCTCTACCAATGGTTTATTTGATGACTTGGGAACCCACTGAGATAAGGCTGAAGATGGACACAAAATGCTGGAGTAACTCAGCGGGTCAGGCAGCATCTCTGGAGAGAAAGAATATGTGGCGTTTCGGGTCGAGACCCCTCTACCCAAAACATCACCCATTCCTTAACTCCAGAGATGCTGCCTGTCCCGCTGAGTTACTCCAGCATTTTGTGTCTATCTTCGGTTTAAACCAGCATCTGCAGTTCCTTCCTACACAGCTGAGTGTGGAATTGAGGATTCAAATGAGATCCAAGTCCAGATACTCTTCCTCTGCCCAGCACTTAGAACATAACACAGTACAGCACAGGAACAGGCCCTTCGGCCCACAATGTCCATACTGAACATGACGCCCAATTAAACTAATCTCACCGTCCCGCACATAATCCCTATCCCTCCGTTCCCTTGCATAACCAAGGCCTCTTAAACGCCACTACCATATCTGCCTCCACCACCATCCCAGCCAACTCATTCCTCTGAAGAAGGGTTTCGACCTGAAACGTCACCTATTCCTTCTCTCCAGAGATGCTGCCTGTCTGTCCCACTGAGTTACTCCAGCATTTTGTGTCCATCCCCAGGTACCCACCACCCCTGGCAAAGTACCAAACTAAAATGAGCTCAGCTTTGAGATGAGAATCGAGAAATGTGTGGGGTCATTGTGGTAGCTCCAATAAAAAGGTTTGTAAAAGAATAGCGGGCTGAATGTTTCACCTGTTATCCTGTACTTGTACCCCCGTGGACAGCTTGTTTGTAATCTTGTATTGTCCTTCCGCTGACTGGATAGCTGGCAACAAAAACCCTTTCACTGTACCTCGGTGCATGTGACATTAGTAAACTGAACTAGACTAAATGCATTTTAACTGCAATCCAGTTTTAGTTCAGTAGTTCGATCAATTGCTCAATAGTGCTTTATTTTGTCACATGTGCAAGTGCAGAGTTTTGCATATATTACCTTGCATATATCAGTCTGAAGAAGGGTCTCGACCCGAAACGTTGCCTATTTCCTTCGCTCCATAGATGCTGCCGCACCCGCTGAGTTTCTCCAGCAATTTGTCTACCTTTGCATATATTACACATGCAGGCGCCAGCATTTTTGGCGCCATTATTCCAAGTCCAAAGTCGGTTCGGCCCGTGCGCTCGATGTGCTGGAGCAGTTCCCACAAACCCACGTCCATCTCCTCCCCTCTCTGGGGACTCTGTTGTCCAAACATTACCCTTTGATTAATTTGATTAATATGTAATAAGATTGATTACGACAGCATTTATCCTACACCCCTTAGGAATTAAACATTAGAATGCAACGTGCCCACTGAAAGGGGATAAACAGAGCAAGAACTCTTTCTGAAGCGTTCAACTCTTTTGAAAGCTATTTGTTAGGGAAATTCATGTTCAGTGTAATATGGAAAATCAGCAATTGCCAAAGGGATATTCAGATGAATTAATTTGGTTACATTAAAAAGATACCATGGGAGGAGACATCACGAATGGTCACAAGCAGATACAAGGGCAGTATTTCTCCCGTCGTTTAAGTAATCTTGAAGGAAACAATATTGTCCCTGGAAAAAACATGGGCGCCTTATGGAACATTTATTTGCGACTTGGCACGATTTTTTGCGACAAATGCACGATTTTTTGCGACAAATGCACGATGTACAACATACCTCATGGAGTACCTCAGCGGGTCAGGCAGCATCGCTGGAGATGTTGGACAGGTGACGTTTCGGGGTCGGGACCCTTCTTCAGGTGTACAGGTGCAAGGCTTCCCAGCGCAGTCACAGGTCCACTACTCTGCCTCACTCAGCGACCAACCGAATCCATGTCCGCCACAAACAAGGTCTAATCTCAAAGTGACGCTGGACTTTGAATAACAGCGCCAAAAATGTCGGCGCCCGCAAGTGTAATATTTGCAAAAAGAATTTCACTGGGCGGCTGCATATGTGACAAGTAAAGGACCATTGACCTCAGCAGGTCTGGCAACATCTGTGGTGGAAATGGTCAGACATTTTGACCCATTCCCTCCACAGACGCTGCCTGACCTACTGAGTTTGTGTCTTGCTCAAGATTCCAGCATCTGCAGTTAAAGGGAATAACGTGGACACTAACTGTTTCGCTTTGAGTTAGGAGTTAGGTTACATTTGCCTCGCCCCGCACCTCCAGACTCAGGAACAGCTTCATCCCCAGAGTTATCGCTGCTCTGAACAGGCCCTGCTGAGTGCCCCCCCCCCCATGAACTGTCTCCCTCGGATGGTCACGTCATACATGCATTTATGGGACGACAGATGGCACAATGGGCTAAGTGTTCGGCTTGCGACCAGAAGGTGGCCGGTTCGAATCCCGCTTGGAGTGCATACTGTCGTTGTGTCCTTGGGCAAGACACTTCACCCACCTTTGCCTGTGTGTGAATGTGTGTGAATGTGTGTGAGTGATTGGTGGTGGTCGGAGGGGCCGTAGGCGCAGATTGGCAGCCACGCTTCCGTCAGTCTGCCCCAGGGCAGCTGTGGCTACAGAAGTAGCTTACCACCACCGAGTGTGACTGAGGAGAGAATGAATAATGCGATGTAACGCGCCTTGAGTATTAGAAAGGTGCTATATAAATCCCATCCATTATTACATCGACCCGGCACAGACATATTTGCACTTTAGACTGATTTACTGTTTTTTTATAAATCATGTTTCTCGGGGTATGTAAATGTTATTAGTTGTTTAAATTATGACATTGGATGGAAGCTGCATACCAAATCTAGTTGCACCTATGTGCAATGACAAAATATATTATTATTTTTTTTTTAGTGTGCATGCAGCTATAAATATTCTACTACCAAGAGCTTTTGTGAATATTTGGATTTTAAAGATAGTTTCCGAAGACACAAGTGGTATATTGTCTCCACACAAATCGGATCATTCCTGATTGTAAAATATGTTTGTGAGCTTGGAGCTGATTACCTGATACCAGGTGAAGCATGTTGTACCAGTTTATGTGGATTGAATCACGAGAGTGACAGAACTAGTGGCACATTCTTTACATTCTTGTCTGAGGACCTGCAGGAATGTTTTTTTTACGGTAAGCTGTGATTTTGGATCATTCAAAGCAATAATCTAATACCATCAAAGGTAGACTAAAATGCTGGAGAAACTCAGCGGGTGAGGCAGCATCTATGGAGCGAGGAAATAGGCGACGTTTCGGGTTGAGACCCTGTCTGAAGAAGGGTCTCGACCCGAAACGTTGCCTATTTCCATCGCTCCATCGATGCTGCCTCAGCCGCTGAGTTTCTCCAGCAGGTAGACAAAAGTGCTGGAGAAACTCAGCGAAGGAAATAGGCGACGTTTCGGGTCGAGACCCTACTTCAGACAGCATTTTTGTCTACCTTCGATTTTCCAGCATCTGCAGTTCCTTGTTAAACATCTATTGCCATCGATGACTTTTTCTAGAGATTACCACAACTTTCGCCCTAACTAGCGGGTCTAATTTCTCTCCCCAACCTTGGTAAAGGTGGTAAAGAAGGATTTTGGTGGAAAGATCGGCACAAAAAGCTGGACTCAGCGGGTCAGGCAGCATCTCTGGAGAAAAGGAATAGGTGACGTTTCGGGTCGGGACCCTTCTGCAGGCATTTGGTACATTTGGTACATTTCCCTCCGCAGATGCATCCTGACCTGTTGAGTTACTCCAGCACTTGCTCAAGATTCCAGCATCGATAGTACTTTGTCTCTCTTCCTGCATTCCAATTATTTGAGTGTTGGTGGGTGAATTGGCCACTATTAACTGCCCCTAGGGTGGAGAGTCGGGTAAATTAAATAAACAATGGGATTAATGCAGAAAGAAAGACACTGAGTGCTAGACTGACTAAACGGGTCAGGCAGCTTCCTGGAGAACATAGATAGGGCGGCACGGTGGCTTAGCGGTAGAGGTGCTGCCCTACAGCGCTAGAGACCCGGGTTTGATCCTGACTACGGGTGCTGTCTGTGTGGAGTTTGTACGCTCTCCCCGTGACCTGTGTGGGTTTTCCCCGGGTGCTCCGGGTTTCCTCCCACGCTCCAAACACGTGCAGGTTTGTAGGTTAGGTGTTTAAGAAGGAACTGCAGATGCTGGAAAATCGAAGGTACACAAAAATGCTGGAGAAACTCAGCGGGTGCAGCAGCATCTGAAGAAGTGCTTCGGCCCGAAACATTGCCTATCTCCTTCGCTCCATAGATGCTGCTGCACCCGCTGAGTTTCTCCAGCATTTTTGTGTATCTTCAGGTTTGTAGGTTAATTGTCTTGGTACAAATTGTAAATTGTCACCTGTGCGTGTCAGACCAGTGCTTCATGTGCGGGGATCGCTGGTCGGTGTGGACTTGATGGGCCGAACATCCTGTTTCCGTGTTGTGTCCCTAAACTAAACTGAGATGTTTCAGGTCGGGACCCTTCTTCAGATTAATGTAGGATTAATGTAAGAGGGTGGTTTGTTGGTCAGCATGGACTTGGTGGCTTGATTTGTTGCCCAGCTGTATCTCTTTGTGACTCTATAATAATGGTGACATTTGAACTCCACAATAAGGCCTCAAATTCCTTGTATGTGAATACTTGGCCAATAAACTTACTTACTTACTTACTTACTCAATGAAGACACGACCTCGATAAAATAAACAGAGCAAATTTCCTTCCTATCATACACTGTTCATCTTTTTGTTATACAAACAGACAAACGATGACAGAAATGGTTATTAAACGTAACTAATTAGTAATTGTGTTCATGGAATGGGGTAATGCCAAAATGAAATTTAAAATATCTATGTAAACCATTTATCATCATCATCGAAAGCTTAATTTGATTTCATTGTTATCATTGGCTACTTCATTCATCTAATTATTTATTTTATCAGTTTGAAGATACTATTCTATCAGATTTTAACGCTCCAGCTTGTCAGGGCTCTTTAACATCATCTACACAAGTTCATCATCGTCGACAACATTAGCGACGCAGTGGTGCTGGTTTCCAACGGGAACGGTGACGGACGCACCACACATCTCTGTCCTCCAGTTCCTGCGGACTTGCGCCGCTGGAAGTACAGGGTTTTGGTGTGTGTGCTTTATCATCATTCCTTACAATGCTGTGTACGACAGTGATCGCAACTTCTACTGAAGTGTGGATGGACGTTGGTACGCTAGAGGCTCATCCGCCCTTTGGAAGGTCTTGTTTTTGGTCCTGCTGGGGGCCCACAGCCCCCTCCTCACCTGGCAAACCAGGTGGGGGAGATGGTTTAGTCACCGACTATCCGACCATGGAGCAGGTAGCACGGGATTACATGGTATCCATGGCGGGGGAACTCCCCCCGACCTGACAGTACCACACAAGTACATTTGTATTAAGATGCCACACATATCCATGTGGCATCTTAATACCACATCAGGTCCATGTGATTTCAAGGATATGAGAGATTACATATGTGTAGGCTGCCCATTGTGTTTCTATTGTAAATCTATAAAAATCTAAAAATTAAAGGTACCAGGGTTCGATCCTGACTACGGTTGCTGTCTGTACGGAGTTTGTACGCTCTCCCTGTGACCTTTGCGTGGGGTTTTCTCTGAGATCTTCGGTTTCCTCCCACATTCCAAAGACGCACAGGTTTGTAGGTTAAATGGCTTGGTATAAATGTAAATTGTCGCTGGTATGTCAGGTAGTGTTAATGTGCCGGTGTGGACTCGGTGGGCCGAAGGGTCTGTTTCCGTGCTGGATCTCTAAACTAAACAAAAAAATACTTCAGAACTGCAATAGACTAGACTTTCAGTTGCTGAACTAAATTGAGGAGAGTTTTGTTTCATATCCTATCCATGGGATTTCAAGAAAATAGGAGATTATATATGTGTTGGGGTCCCATTGTGTTACTAATTGTACATCAATAAAAATCTAAGAAGTAAAAAATATATCGGAAGCACAATAGTCTACACTTTCAGTTCATGATCCAAATTGAGGAGTCTTCCTTCTTCAAATTTAAAACCATCACCATGATGGACAGCTCTAAGATTTCAAGAGCAATTCAGACCATCTATCACCCTTCCTTGACCTGGAGCGTTAATCTCTTCCCACAGATGCTGCCTGACCAGCTGCGTTTTTCCTGGCATTTTCTGTCTTTGTTTCAGATTTCCATCATCTGTGGGGTTTAAAATTTTTTTTTTTTAACTTTCATGATCTGTTTGGGATGTGAAAAGTCCATATCAAAGTTATCAGAAGATACCAAGGATAGACACAAAAAGCTGGAGTAACTCAGCGGGTCAGACAGCATCTCCGGAGAAAAGGAATAGGTGACGTTTCGGGGTCGAGACCCTTCTTCAGACTCAATGAGACATTCCCATAATTTCCTACCAATTTCCCCAAGAGACATTAGTTCCTTCAGTGATCATCCGACATGCCAAGGGTTAAGAGTGTTTTATTGTCACATGTCCCGGATGGGACAATGAAATTCTTACTTGCTGCAGCACAACAGAATATGTGAAAATGTAAACATTGTATATAAAGGGGGAAGAGGGAAAAAAAAAAAAAAATAAACTGAATCTTGCCAAGTGTAATAAATCAAAAAGAGAACCGGTTTCTTTATAACTTCATTCCAGAACCTTACGTAAACATCTCTCTATGCGTGTCATGGGTTTGAGTTAGTGGTTGATGTAAGGAAACTGAGCAATGGTGGCCAGGACAGGAAGATCTTTGTGTGCTGCTCCCTGAAGTGGATCTGCTCTCATTCATTACAATCGCTCCACTCTTTTAAATCTTTATTTCAACAGCCAACTCCAAAGACGTACCTTTAGGTTTGTAGGTTAATTGGCTTGGTAAATGTAAAATAAATTGTCCCTAGTCAGTGGGTGTAGGATAGTGTTAATATGTGGGGATCGCTGGTCAGCGCGGATCCGGCGGTTTGAAGGGCCTGATTCCGCGCTGTATCTCTAAACATGCAATTATTAAGAAAGCACATCAGCGCCTCTACTTCCTGAGAAGATTACGGAGAGTCGGTTTGTCAAGGAGGACTCTCTCTAACTTCTACAGGTGCACGGTAGAGAGCATGCTGACCGGTTGCATCGTGGCTTGGTTCAGCAACTTGAGCGCCCTGGAGAGGAAAAGACTACAAAAAGTAGTAAACACTGCCCAGTCCATCATCGGCTCTGACCTTCCTTCCATCGAGGGGATTCATCGCAGTTGTTGCCTCAAAAAGGCTGGCAGCATCGTCAAGGACCCACACCATCCTGGCCACACTCTCATCTCCCCGCTACCTTCAGGTAGAAGGCACAGGAGCCTGAAGACTGCAACAACCAGGTTCAGGAATAGCTACTTCCCCACAGCCATCAGGCTATTAAACTTGGCTCGGACAAAACTCTGAACATTAATAGCCCAATATCTGTTATTTGCACTTTATCAGTTTATTTATTCATGTGTGTATATACGTATATAATGGTATATGGACACACTGATCTGTTTTGTAGTCAATGCCTACTTTGTTGTGTTGTGCTGAAGCAAAGCAAGAATTTCATTGTCCTATCTGGGACACATGACATTAAACTCTCTTGAATCTTGAATCTAAACTAAACTAAAATTAAAAAGCAGCAGTTCTCACTAACTTTGCTATCTTGCACTAAATGTTAATCCCCCTTCTCCTGTATCTGTACACTGTGGCCAGCTTGATTGTAGTCATGATGAGACTTTTTGCTGACCGGATAGCAAGCCACAAAAATCTTCTCACTGTACCACGGTTTACGTGACAACAAAGAGCTAAACTAAACGACAGGACTGGAATACCAACTTTTTGGCACTGTCTCATAGGGCGGGTGATGTTTCAAAACATGTCACAGTTTTCTAACATATAGTCATTATTTCCCGGAGATACAAGGAACAAGGAAGTTGGGTTTCCCCCAAAACAGGCACACAGTGCTGGTGTAACTCAGCGGGTCAGGCAGCATCTCCGGAGAACATGGATAGGTGACGTTTCGGGTCAGGACCCTTCTTCAGACTAGATCACTATTTCCGATCTAGGGACGCCCATGGTTTCCGAACCAGACATAGAAACCATGGGCGTCTAGACATTGGGAATCAACAAATCCATATTGTGAGCTGGGAGTCAGGGCTCTTCAGAACAAGTAGATAAATAATATAGACACACAGCGCTGGAGTAACTCAGCGGGACAAGCAGCATCTCCGGAGAACATGAATAGGTGACGTTTGGGGTCGGGACCCTTCTTCAGACTGGTTGCAAGGGGGACTGGGGGAAAACAAATTTGAAGGACTGCATGGTGGTGCCGCGGTAGAGTTGCTGCCTCACAGCGCCAGAGACCTGGGCTCGATCCTGACGACAGGTGCTGTCTGTACGGAGTTTGAACGTTCTCTCCTTGCACGCGTGGGTTTTCTCCGGGTGCTCCGGTTTCAACCCACATGCCAAAGACGTGCAGGTTTGTTGGTTAATTGGCTTCAGTAAAAAGTGTAAATTGTCCCGGGTGTGTAGGATGGTGCTAGTAGTGTACGGGGTGATCGCTGGTCGGCGCAGACACGGTGGGCCGAGGGGCATATTTCTGTGCTGTATCTCTAAACTAAACTAAATTAATTGAACCATATACCAAACTAAACTCCTCATGGAAACATACAGAATATTGAAAGGCATAGATAGAGTAGATGTGGAAAGGATGTTTCACTGGTGGGAGAGTCTCGGACCAGAGGTCACAGCCTCAGAATTAAAGGGCGTTCTTTTAGAAAGGAGATGAGGAGAAACTTCTTTAGTCAGAGGGTAGTTATCTGTGGAACTCATTGCCACAGAGGGCTTTGGAGGCCAAGTCAGTGGATATTTTTAAAGCAGAGAAAGACAAATGCTTGATTAGAACTGGTGTCACGGGTTACATAGAAAGATAGACAACAGGTGCAGGATTAGGCCATTTGGCCCTTCGTGCCAGCACTGCCATTCGATATGAATAACGTGCCTACAAAAACCACCCAAGTGTTTCCTAACCAGAAGCGTTGGATCAACCAGGAGATCCGCATTCTTCTGAGGACCAGATCCAGAGAATTACACAGATTCACGAATCAAATTCTCTGGGTTACGGGGAGAAGGCAGGGAAATGGGATTAGGAGGTCAGAGATCAGCCACGATTGAATGGCGGAGTGGACTGGATGGGCCGAATGGCATAATTCTACTCCTATAACTTGTGAACTGGTGAAACTAAACAAACAGGTCCGGAGAAATTCCAGCCGGCAACAGATGGCCTGAGGCGAGGGGGGGTGTCACTGTCAGCTTGCTGTTTCCACCAGCCACAAGGAGAGCTAGTTATTGTAGCTCGCTGTGAGGAATGCTCCTGAGGCTGTAGTTAGATTACTGAGAATTATCTTGCTGTTGTTTATGTGACTATTCCAATGCCCGACACTCCTTCCTTCAGTAATAAAGAATGAATCACATGTTGCTGCATTCAGATGCGTTCAGTGTTGGTGGGTAAGTTGCAGCAGAGTGTGGTGGTGGAACCATCTCCGAGGGTCAAGGGAGTGAAGGTATGTGGAGTTGCCAAAGTCATGCTTCCACGCATCATACGGACGAACAACAAATGGAACGAATGCTATTTATTGTCGTTTAAACCCAAGTTTGAACGAAATTACATTTACTACAGTTTTTAACCCAAGACCCACACTTAACACAGTTTACACAAACATCCACCACAGTGAGTCCCCAACACCTCCTCACTGTGATGGAAGGCAAAGTCTTATCTCTTCCCTTTATTCTTCTCCCGCGGTCCAACTGCAGCGTCTAGGCGAACTGGGGCTCCGATGTTAAAGACCCCGGCTGACGATGAACCAGGCGTTAGCAGTGCTGCACCTTGCGTGTACTCTCTACACAAGCAAAGTCCACGGAGGGACTCTGTGGACTAGTTAAGACCCAGGCTGCCTACATTACGATCATGGTCATACTGTCACATGAGGGTGCAGCGGTGTTCGTGCCTATCTTTAAACATATTAAGGATTAAGTGGTAAAAGTACCACCGAGGCACAGCAGTAGAGCTGCTGCCTCTCAGCGCCATTGGCCCAGGTTCCATCCTGATTACGGGTGCTGTCTGTACGGAGTTTGCACGTTCTCCCCGTGACCCGCGTGGGTTTTCCCCGGGTGCTCCGGTTTCCTCCCACACTCCAAAGACGTGCAGGTTTGTAGGTTAATTGGCTTCGGTAAATGTGGTAATTTGTCCCGAGTGTGAAGGAGAGTTCGAGTGTACCAGGGATAAACACAAAATGTTGGAGTAACTCAACGGGACCCGCTGGTCGGAGCGGACTCGGTGGGCCGAAGGGCTAGGTTCCACGCTCTAACTTTAAACTAAACTAACCTAATGTTCCTCACAGTCTTCTGTTTCTCACCGTGATCTTAGATTAGTTTAGTTTAGTTTAGTTTTGTTAACCTACAGTCCTGCTTTGACTGCACTGATTGGAATGTGTTCAGGGAAGGAACCGCACGCCTCGATGAATATACAGACACTGTATCATCATATGTCAGCTTTTGTGAGGACAGTTGCATTCACACTAGGACCAGGATCAGGTTCAACAATGACAAGCCCTGGTTTGAGAACACTAACGCAATTATAGATAGATAGATATAATTTATTGCCACACAACCAGGGTCGGTGGAAATTTGGGTTGTCAGCAGCCGTACAATAATAAAGAACACACAATAAAACTGTAACACAAACATCCACCACAGCATTCATCACTGTGGTGGAAGGCACAAAATGTGGCCAGTCCTCCTCCATTTCCCCCCCGTGGTCAGGACCAGAGTCCAGAGTCAGTCCAGGATCGGCTCTTCCTCACCGGAGACCGCGGCTTTAGATTGTTGTAGGCCGCAGGCCGGCGGTCGAGATTTAAAGTCTCCGCCGCAGCCAGAAGCACCATAGACTGCAGGGCCGGCGGTCGAAGCTCCCCTCCAGGGGTGATGGTAAGTCCATGCCGGCCCCGCGGTAGAAGTTGGTCGCGGGCCGGCAGTGATGGCTTCTTCTTCCCCCGGGTCCCCCACGAGGGATCCCGGGCTGTAGACGCCGCACCAGCTGGAGCTCTGCAGACCGCGCGCGGCTTCAGACCGCGGCTTCAGGCTGCCGGCTGCCCCGGGCCAGCGAAACGGAGCGCTCCCCTCCAGCGAGCCCCAGCGAGGGTTCACCCGCTCCACGCCGAGAGTCTACGCTGCGCCCGCCGGTGAAGCCCCGGGCGCGTCTCTGGGAAAGGCCGCGTCGATCCTTGATGTTAGGCCACGGGGAAGGTGACCTGGAAAAAGTCGCCTCTCCATGGAGGAGGCGACCAAAGCGGTTTCCCCCTCACCCCCCCCCCCCCCACACCCCACACAAAACACACAAAGAAACATTAAATACAGACTTTAAAACATACTAAAAAATAAAAAAAAGTTGAAAAAACTGAGGCGCTGCTGACATGGCTGCACACAGAGGAGCGCCCCCTATCAAGAAAGCTCATCAGCACCTCTACTTCCTGAGAAGATTACGGAGAGTCGGATTGTCAAGGAAGACTCTCTCTAACTTCTACAGGTGCACAGTAGAGAGCATGCTGACCGGTTGCATCGTGGCTTGGTTCGGCAACTTGAGCGCCCTGGAGAGGAAAAGACTACAAAAAGTAGTAAACACTGCCCAGTCCATCATCGGCTCTGACCTTCCTTCCATCGAGGGGATTTATCGCCGTTGCGGGGGGCAATCGATCAGTGTTCTCGTCGCGCCCCCCGTCAGTACCCCGGCTCGCCTGGGGAAGCCAATGATCCTCCCAGCAGACTAAATTCTACAAGACGACGCCTGACAGCCAAGTCAAAGAATCCTAGTCATTATCCCAAAGCCGAAAGCAGCAACAACGACCAGCCTCAAGAGCACCTAGCAGTTGGACCTGCTCTCCGAATACTACAACTGGGAAAGGCCGCGTCGATCCTTGATGTTAGGCCACGGGGAACGTGACCTGGAAAAAGTCGCCTCTCCATGGAGGAGGCGACCAAAGCGGTTTCCCCCTCACCCCCCCTCTCTGCAGCCAAGCGACGCCTCATCGAAGTCCTCGCCCACCAACACTCCATCGACGTCATCTGTCTCCAAGAGACTCACGTTGGGCACAGAGGAAGCGGGCCGTTACACCATCAATGGCTTTGATCTTCTTTGCTATTCAGGACTGGACATGGCCCCTGCTTGGCCAGCCTTCACAAATGGGGCAGCAGCCCAACCCCACGGTGTGCTTGTGGAGAGCAGCAAACAATGCAACACATCATTGAAGCATGCCCTCAACAAAGACTCAAAGGAAGACTTGTCACCCTTCATACAGCAGATCAAGAGGCAACTGCTTGGCTAAAGGACTTTGCATTCGCTAAATAAATATAATCGCAGTCGCTGCCTCAAAAAGGCTGGCAGTATCATCAAAGACCCACACCATCCTGGCCACACACTCGTCTCCCTGCTAGAGGGGGGAGAGGAGAGGGGGGAGAGGAGAGGAGAGGGGGGGAGAGGAGAGGGGGGGGAGGAGAAATTCTCGGCACACATATGGCGGAGGGGGGCTCTGAGCAAGGTGGCCAAAAATGACGGCCGTAGGTGGCGGCGTTCTCTCGGAAATCGCAGCACAAATGGCCAAAACCGGTCAAGAACAGACTTTTAGTAATATTGATACAGGGACACATGACAATAAACTCACTTGAACTTGAACTTGGTTTACAGCAGAACTCAGACAGCTCCGCCAGTCTAAAGATGAGGCCTACAGGAGCGGGGATGCAGACCTCCACAGGCAGGCCAAGTACAAGCTGAGAAGAGGAATCAGAGCTGCCAAGGAAAGGCACTCTGAGAAGTTGAGGAGCAAGTTCTCAGCTAACGACTCTTCTTCAGTGTGGAAGGGCTTGCAAGAAATCACCAGCTACAACAGGAAAGCCCCCCGCTCCTTAGACAATCGTTAGCTGACCAACGAGCTGAACGAGTTCTACAGGATTCCTGGGATTCCTGGGATGTCAGGACTTTCATATGAAGAAAGACTGGATAGACTCGGTTTGTACTCGCTAGAATTTAGGAGATTGAGAGGGGATCTTATAGAAACTTACAAAATTCTTATGGGGTTGGACAGGCTAGATGCAGGAAGATTGTTCCCGATGTTGGGGAAGTCCAGGACAAGGGGTCACAGCTTAAGGATAAGGGGGAAATCCTTTAGGACCGAGATGAGAAGAAACTTTTTCACACAGAGAGTGGTGAATCTCTGGAACTCTCTGCCACAGAGGGTAGTTGAGGCCAGTTCATTGGCTATATTTAAGAGGGAGTTAGATGTGGCCCTTGTGGCCAAAGGGATCAGGGGGTATGGAGAGAAGGCAGGTACGGGATACTGAGTTGGATGATCAGCCATGATCATATTGAATGGCGGTGCAGGCTCGAAGGGCCGAATGGCCTACTCCTGCACCTATTTTCTATGTATCTATGTAGTGCAGGTTCGATAGACACACACCTCCACCCACTCCTCCCCAATCACCACTTCACACCTACTCACAGCCTGACTCCAGTCTGCCCTCGACTGGGCCCTCGTCCACTACCCACCCCCTCCTTGCTGCCCAACATCAGTCTGGCCACATCTCCATCACTAACAATAGCAATTGAGGAGGTGGAGAGTCTGTTCAGGAGACAGAAAAGCCGGAAATCTCCAATGTTTCCCCTCTACCCTCAAGCTCTCTGCCGAAAAACTGGCACCGGTCTACACAGACATTTTCAACCAGTCCCAGCAAATCTGCACTGCCCCTGCCTGTTTCGAAGTCTCCACTATTGTTCCCGTACCCAAAACGCCAAGGATTACTGGTCTTAACGACTACAGGCCGGTCACACTGACCTCTGTAATTATGAAGACCCTTGAAAGACGTGCTGGCCCACCTGAAAAATATCTGAAACCCCCTGCTGGACCCCCAGCAGTTTGCAAATAGATCTGTGGATGACGCAGTCAACCTAGACCTGCACTTCATCCTCCAGCACCTACACCGCCAGGGGACCTATGCAAGGATTTTGTTTGTTGATTTTAGCTCTGCATTCAACACCATTGTGCCAGAGCTGCTACACTCTAAACTTTCCAAGTTGACTGTGCCTGAACCCCTCTGTCAGTGGATCACCAACTTCCTGACAGACTGGAAGCAGCATGTGAGGCTGGGAAAACACAACTCAGACGCGCAGACCATCAGCATAGGCTGCGTACTCTCTTCTCTCCTCTATTTAAGTTCCTTGGAACCATCATCTCCAGGGACCTTAAATGGGGGGGGGGGGGGGGGGGGGGGGGGCCACCATCAACTCCACAGTCATAAAGGCCCAACAGAGGATGTACTTCCTGCGGCAGCTGAGGAAGCACAATCTGCCACAGGCAATGATGGTCCATCGTAGAATCTGTCCTCACCTTCTCCATCATGGTCTGGTTTGGCTCAGCCACCAAGCACGACACCTGGAGGCTGCAGCGAATCGTCCAATCAGCAGAGAAGATTATTGGCTGCAACCTTCCCTCCATTGATGAACTGTACACTGCAAGGGCCAGGAAGCGAGCGGGCAAGATCATCTCTGACCCCTCTCACCCTGGCCACAAACTCTTTAAATCACTTCCCTCTGGAAGGCGACTCCGGACTGTCAAAGCTGCCACAGCCAGACATAAACACAGTTTTTTTTTCCCCACGCGCAGTAGCTCTACTCAACAACCAAAAGTCTGTAGCCTCCTTGTGCTCTGGTATTTTATTTCATTCTTCACATGTTTAAATTATAATGTTTTATTTTTAATTGACTACTGTTCCTCTCTTCCACCTTCTCCTCTTGCAACACCAGTTCAGGCAGTCTTTAAGAAGTGTTAGGCCAGACCGGGACAGCTTTGGAGTGCATTGTCACAAAGCATTCTTCTGAGTTGTTGATGCTGAGAAGATGGCAATGCAGTAAGTTTACATTCTTTTCTTGTGGTTAATGTAGAGCAAAGGGGAAGATACAATGTACACAATATAGTTGTCAGCATTGTAGTGCATCATTGTCCACAATAGGGTGGAGGTGAATGGACGGTACCCTAGCTTAGAGAGGCATAGAGTGATCCAGTGTAGAAACAGGCCCTACGGCCCAACTTGCCCACACTTTCCAGCTACACTAGTCCCAATTGCCTGTGCTTGCTCTATATCCCTCCAAACCTGTCCTATACATGTACCTGCCTAACTGTTTCTTAAACAATGGGATAGTCCCAGCCTAAACTGCCTGGGTTTCAACAACTAAGTTACAGAGAAAGGTTGAAGTTAGGTCTTTATTCTCTGGAGCGCAGAAGGTTAAGGGGGGGACTTGATAGAGGTCTTTAAAATGATGAGAGGGATAGACAGAGTTGATGTGGATAAGCTTTTCCCTTTGAGAATAGGGAAGGTTCAAACAAGAGGACATGACTTCAGAATTAAGGGACAGAAGTTTAGGGGTAACATGAGGGGGAACTTCTTTACTCAGAGGGTGGTAGCGGTGTGGAATGAGCTTCCAGTGGAGGTGGTGGAGGCAGGTTCGTTGGTATCATTTAAAAATAAATTGGATAGGCATATGGATGAGAAGGGAATGGAGGGTTATGGTATGAGTGCAGGCAGGTGGGACTAAGGGAAAAAAGTTGTTCGGCACGGACTTGTAGGGCCGAGATGGCCTGTTTCCGTGCTGTAATTGTTATATGGTTATATGGTAAACTACCTCCTCTGGCAGCTCATTCCTTACACCCACCACCCTTTGTGTGAAAATATTACCCCTCAGATTCCTATTAAATCTTTTCCCCTTCACCTTGAACCTATGTCCTCTGGTCCTCGATTCCCCCAACTCTGGGCAAGAGACTCTGTACATCTACCCGATCTATTCCTCTCATGATTTTGTACACCTCTATAAGATCACCCCTCATCCTCCTGCGCTCCATGGAATAGAGACCCAGCCTACTCAACCTCTCCCTATAGCTCACACCCTCTAGTCCTGGCAACATCCTCGTAAATCTTTTCTGAACCCTTTCAAGCTTGACAATATATTTCCTATACATGGTGCCCAGAACTGAACACAATATTCTAAATGTGGTCCCACCAACATCTTATATAACTGCAACATGACCTCCCAACTTCTATACTCAATACTCTGACTGATGAAGGCCAAAGTGTCAAAAGCCTTTTTGACCGCCTTATCTATCTGCGACTCGACCTTCAAGGAACCATGCACCTGTACTCCTAGATCCCTCTGCTCTACAACACTACCCAGAGACCTACCATTCACTGTGTAGGTCCTGCCCTTGTTAGACATCCCAAAATGCAACACCTCACACTTTGTATTAAATTCCATCAACCATTCCTCCGCCCACCTGGCCAATCGATCCAGATCCTGCTGCAATCGTTCACAACCATCTTCACTATCAAGTTCAAGTGAGTTTATTGTCATGTGTCCCTGTATAGGACAATGAAATTCTTGCTTTGCTTCAGCACACAGAACATAGTAGACATTTACTACAAAACAGATAAATGTGTCCATATACCATGATATAAATATATACACACATGAATAAATAAACTGGTAAAGTGCAAATAACCAGTTTATTTATTCATGTGTGTATATATTTATATCATGGTATATGGACACATTTATCTGTTTTGTATTAATGCCTACTATGTTCTGTGCGCTTAAGCAAAGCAAGAATTTCATTGTCCCATACAGGGACACATGACAATAAACTCACTTGAAACTCACTTGAAACTCACATCTGCATAACCACTCGCCTTTGTATCATCAGCAAACTTGCTAATCTTGCCCTGTATGTTCTCATCCAACTCATTGATGTAGATGACAAACAGTAACAGGCCCAGCACCGAACCCTGAGGCACATCACTAGTTACAGGCCTCCAGTCTGGGATGCAACCTTCCACCATCACCCTCTGCTTCCTTCCATGGAGCCAATTTGCTATCCATTCAGCTATCTCTCCTTGGATCCCATACAAGGACTTCATTTCTTCAACTGGTTAATCTTAACTCTCTCAGCAACTTCACAATGATGTTTCCTGCTTCATACTGAGAGAAATAGAGATATTTGTTTCAGTGACTTCTCACTGTCCAAGTGTATGCCACAGTCGTTACAGACTTCATAAAGAAATGTGTGGAGGACTGCATCCCTACAAAAACCTTCTGAGTGTTTCCCAATCAGAAACCTTGGATGAACTTTGAGATCCGCACTCTCCTGAAGAACAGACACAGGGCATTCACCTCCAATGATACAGTGGCCTACATGAAGACCAGATACGACCTTGGTAAGGCCATCAAAAAGGCCAAAAGGGACTTCTGCTCCAAACTGGTGGACGAGACAGATGTTCGGCAGCTGTGGCAGGGCCTGAATGCAATCACCTCCTACAAGGCAAAACCAGGAGGCAGCTCGAATGCCGGTGTAACATCACTCCCTGACGAGCTCAATGCGTTTTACGCACGCTTTGACAGAGAGAATACTGATGTGCCTTCCCGATCCCCCATTCACTGTGATGGCATTTCAGTCTCAGTCACAGAGGCCGATGTCAGGAAATCCTTCAGGGGGTGAACCCCCGAAAAGCACTTGGTCCTGATGGTATACCCGGTCGTGTTCTAAAAACCTGTGCGGACCAACTGGCTGGAGTTTTAACGGACATTTTCAACCTCTCACTTCTGAGGTCTGAGGTCCCCACCTGCTTTAAAAGGGCATCAATTATACCGGTGCCCAAGAAGAGTAAGGTGACGACGTGCCTCAATGACTATCGACCAGTGGCACTAACGTCTGTGGTGATGAAGTGCTTTGAGAGGTTGATCATGGAGCAAATCAACTCCTACCTCGACAAAAACCTGGACCCACTGCAGTTCGCTTACCGCCATAACAGATCAACGGTGGATGCGATCTCGCTGGCCCTCCACTCCGCACTGGACCACTTGGACAACAAAAACTCATATGTCAGGCTGTTATTCATTGATTACAGCTCGGCATTTAACACAATCATCCCCTCCAAACTGGTTACCAAACTCGCAGAACTGGGTCTCTGCGCATCCCTCTGCAACTGGATCCTCGACTTCCTCGTCCACAGACCACAGTCTGTTCGTATTGGTGGAAATGTGTCAGCCTCGATAACAATCAGCACGGGAGCACCTCAAGGCTGCGTGCTCAGCCCCCTGCTGTACTCACTCTATACCCATGACTGCGTAGCCAGTCACAGTGCGAACTCCATCATCAAGTTCGCTGACGACACCACTGTTGTGGGGCGTATCACTGATGGGGATGAGTCAGAATATAGAAGGGAGATCGAGCAACTGTCCATATGGTGCCAGCGCAATAACCTGGCCCTCAACACCAGCAAAACCAAGGAACTGATTGTGGACTTTGGAAGGAGTAGGAGGGGGACCCACAGCCCCATTTATATCAACGGGTCGATGGTTGAAAGGGTCAAGAACTTCAAATTCCTGGGCGTGCACATCTCTGAAGATCTTTCCTGGTCCGAGAACACTAACGCAATTATCAAAAAGCACATCAGCGCCTCTACTTCCTGAGAAGATTACGGAGAGTCGGTTTGTCAAGGAAGACTCTCTCTAACTTCTACAGGTGCACAGTAGAGAGCATGCTGACCGGTTGCATCATGGCTTGGTTCGGCAATTTGAGCGCCCTGGAGAGGAAAAGACTACAAAAAGTAGTAAACACTGCCCAGTCCATCATCGGCTCTGACCTTCCTTCCATCGAGGGGATTTATCGCAGTCGCTGCCTCAAAAAGGCTGGCAGTATCATCAAAGACCCACACCATCCTGGCCACACACTCATCTCCCTGCTACCTTCAGGTAGAAGGTACAGGAGCCTGAAGACTGCAACAACCAGGTTCAGGAATAGCTACTTCCCCACAGCCATCAGGCTATTAAACCTGGCTCGGACAAAACTCTGATTATTAATAACCACTTTCTGTTATTTGCACTTTACCAGTTTATTTATTCATGTGTGTATATATTTATATCATGGTATATGGACACATTTATCTGTTTTGTAGTAAATGCCTACTATTTTTTCTGTGTGCTTAAGCAAAGCAAGAATTTGATTGTCCTATACAGGGACACATGACAATAAACTCACTTGAACTTGAACTCCTTAGATAAGGAAGCATCTCTGGCTGTTTGCAGCAAGTTCTTGTTAAGGATAGACATGATGTCCTGGAGTGACTCAACGGGTCAGGCAGCATCTCTGGTGAAAGAGGATGGGTGATGTTATGGGCCGGGACCCTTCTTCAGTCTGAAAGTAGGGGGTGAGGGGGTGGATGGGGGAGGAGGAGAAGAGCTGGAGATGAGAAATGACCAGGATCAAATGACCTCAGGCAAGGTGGTGCCCAGCAGGTCCATTGTTGTCTGGGGAAGGTGTGATCTCAAGAGAAACAATGTGTAGAACTGTGGAACTGGTTAAATGACCACAGAGGGAGAAGGTGTCAAGGAAGGCGAGGTGGAGGGGCGTGTAAGATGAAGTTACTTGAAATTAGAAAATTCAATGTTCATACCGCTGGGTTGTGAGCTGCCCAAGCGAAATATGAGGATTTCCTTCGCTCCATAGATGCTGCTGCACCCGCTGAGTTTCTCCAGCATTTTTGTGTACCTTCGATCTTCCAGCATCTGCAGTTCCTTCTTGAACACAAATATGAGGTGCTGTTTGCTCCAATTTGCGTGTGGCCTCACTCTGGCAATGGAGGAGGCCCAGGACCAGAAAGGTCAGTGTGGGAATGGGGGGGGGGGAGTTGAAATGGTTGGCAACCGGGAGATCTCGTAGGCCTCAGCGGACCGAGCGCAAGCGTTTGGTTAAAATGGTTGCTGAGTCTGTGTTGGATCTCGCTTCAGTTCAGTTCAACGTCACGTGTACCGAGGTACACTTTTTGCCGCATGCTAACCAGTCGGCGGAAAGACTATACATGATTCCAATCGAGCCACTTACACTGTATTGATACATGCAGTGGCGGACTGGCCAGGGGTGTCAGCTTGCCCGATGGCAAGTGGGCCCCTAATGAAGTGGGCCCCCTTTGTCTCCTGGCAACCAATATTTTTAGACCCAGTCCGCCACTGGATACATAATAATAATAATAATAATGGATGGGATTTATATAGCGCCTTTCTAATACTCAAGGCACTTTACATCGCATTATTCATTCACTCCTCAGTCACACTCGGTGGTGGTAAGCTACTTCTGTAGCCACAGCTGCCCTGGGGCAGACTGACGGAATCGTGGCTGCCAATCTGCGCCTACGGCCCCTCCGACCACCACCAATCACTCACACACATTCACACACATTCACACACAGGCAAAGGTGGGTGAAGTGTCTTGCCCAAGGACACAACGACAGTATGCACTCCAAGCGGGATTCGAACCGGCTACCTTCCGGTTGCCAGTCGAACACTTAGCCCATTGTGCCATCTGTCGTACATGATACGGGAATAATGTTTAGTGCAAGGTGAAGCCAGGAAACTCCAATCAAGGATAGTTCAAGGGTCATCAAAGAGGTTGATCGTAGTTCAGCATGGCTCTCGTTACTGATCAAGATAGATTCTTGATTAGTACAAGTGTCAGGGGTTGTGGGGAGGAGGCAGGAGAATGGGGTTAAGAGGGAGAGATAGGTCAGCCATGATTGAATGGCGGAGTACTTGATGGGCCGAATGGCCTAGTTTTGCTCCTATCACTTGATCTTATGATCCCTCTGGTTGTGGTAGGATGGTTCAGTTGCCTGATTACAGCTGGGAAGAAACTGTCTCTGAATCTGGATGTGTGCGAACAGTGGATGCAGTAGATGAGGTTAGAGGAGGTCCTCGTTAATTGTGGGAGGGTACGCAACTACGAGAACAAAAAAGATCTCATCTTCTGAAAGAGAATGCCAGTGGTATGGACACCCAACATATGCTTAACAAGAGGAAGAGAAGGGAACATAAAAAACTCAAGGAAGGGTGAAGATGTGGTGGGGAGAGGGGGGCTTGGTGTGGGGGGGGTGGAAGGGTTGGGGGAGGGGGAGGTGAACAGGTGAGAAACATAGAAAATAGGCGCAGGAGTAGGCCATTCGGCCCTTCGAGCCTGCACCGCCATTCAATATGATCATGGCTGATCATCCAACTCAGTATCCTGTACCTGCCTTCTCTCCATACCCCCTGATCCCTTTCGCCACAAGGGCCACATCTAACTCCCTCCTAAATATAGCCAATGAACTGGCCTCAACTACCTTCTGTGGCAGAGAATTCCAGAGATTCACCACTCTCTGTGTGAAAAATATTTTCCTCATCTCGGTCCTAAAGGAATTCCCCCTTATCCTTAAACTGTGACCCCTTGTTCTGGACTTCCCCAACATCGGGAACAATCTTCCTGCATCTAGCCTGTCCAACCCCTTAAGAATTTTGCAAGTTTCTATAAAATCCCTCCTCAATCTTCTAAATTCTAGCGAGTACAAGCCGAGTCTATCCAGTCTTTCTTCATATGAAAGTCCTGACATCCCAGGAATCAGTCTGGTGAACCTTCTCTGTACTCCCTCTACGGCAAGAATGTCTTTCCTCAGATTTGGAGACCAAAACTGTACGCAATCACAGAATCACTTAAATCAGGGCGGACGAGGAACTGAATCATCATCTAATTAAAGACGGATGGGGTAACTCAGTGGGACAGGCAGCTTCTCTGCAAAGAAGAAATGGTTGATGTTTTGGGTCGAGATTCTTCTTCAGACCTGAAATGTCACCCATTCCTTCTCCCCAGAGATGCTGCCTGTCCCGCTGAGTCACTTTTGTGTCTATCTTTGGTGTCTGCAGTTTGATCAGTCCGAAGAAGGGTTTCGGCCCGAAATGCTGGCTATTTCCTTCGCTCCATAGATGTTCCCTCACCCGCTGAGTTTCTCCAGCACTTTTGTCTATCTGCAGATCCTACACACATTTTCTAAACCATTTGGCTCAATACGGCCACCTTGTGGTGAATATAGGAACTGTCCCCATCAAAGTACAGGTCAACTCACAGTTATCTTTGCCACCACATGGAGGTTGATCGCAATGTTTAGGGTGAGCCTACGCTGGCTGAACTGATCACCTTTTAAGATCATATTCCCTTTCACTAAACGGGAAATAGAGTCATAGAGTGATGCAGCGTGGAAACAGGCCCTTCAGCCCAACTTGCCCAACATGTCCCAGCTACACTAGTCCCATCTGCCCACGTTTGGTCCATATCCCTCCAAACCTGCCCTATCCATGTACCTGTCTAACTCTTTCTTAATTGTTGGGATAGTCCCAGCTTCAATGACCTCCACTGGCAGCTTGTTCCATACACCAACCACCCTTTGTGTAAAAAGGTTACCCCTCAGATTCCTATTAAATCTTTTCCCCTTCACCTTTAAACCTATGTCCTTTGGTCCTCGATTCGCCTACTCTGGTGCAAGAGACTTGGTGCTTCTCCCCGATCTATTCCTCTCATGATTTTACACACAATGTTGATTTACATTCATTTCCTTGCCCTCTTTCTATTTTCTCTCTCAGTCTATCCACGAGGGCTGAGGTTGACAAAGCAGAGAACCATGGTGCCCTCCTATCTAAATAAAGCTGAAACTAATTATTGACCGGTAGTAGAGATGGGGGCCTGGAACTAGGGTTGTCAACTGTCCCATATTAGCATGGAGATCCCGTATATTGGGCTAAATTGGTTTGTCCTGTACGGGACCGCCCTTGTCCCGTATTTGACTGCTACTACTCGGGTCGAGGGGACTGTCGGGTTGGAGCGTCGCGTCCGGCCCCGCCTCACCCGTCCTGACGTAGTGCAGCCCATGGAGTGCAGCAGCAGCACCTCGCCCGTGGCCCCGTCGGTCAACAGCCCGGCCAGCTGTCCGACCTTAGGACCTTCGCTTACCGCCAACACCACCACCCCTCCTTCTCATTCATGGCCGATCATCAGCTCATGAGTTGGATGGGGCGCCGGACTTTGTGCGCAAAGACACACGGCCAAAACTCCTCAGCTGGCCCGCCGGCTGGGCTTTGTGTGCAGTCCAGCACCCGGGCCGACTCATCATTCACCCAGCCACGGCTGAGTCGGTCAACGAATTGCCGTCGGGAATTTGTCACTTATTTTGACCTTTTGTCCCTTATTTGGGAGTGAGAATGTTGGCAACCCTACCTGGAACACATTGCCAGCGATGGAGGTGGAGGCAGATACGATAGTGCTGTTTAAAAGCCTTTTAGATAGGCACATGGAAGCACAGGGAATAGAGGGATATGGCTCATGTGCAGCAGATGAGATCAGTTTAACTTGGCATCATGTTCGGCACAAACATTGTGGGCCGAAGGGCCTGCTCCTTCAGCCCATTGAAACATATAAGATTGTTAAGGGCTTGGACACGCTAGAGGCAGGAAACATGTTCCCGATGTTGGGGGAGTCCAGAACCAGGGGCCACAGTTTAAGAATAAGGAGTAAGCCATTTAGAACAGAGACGAGGAAACACTTTTTCTCACAGAGAGTGGTGAGTCTGTGGAATTCTCTGCCTCAGAGGGTGGTGGAGGCCGGTTCTCTGGATGCTTTCAAGAGAAAGCTAGATAGGGCTCTTAAAAATAGCAGAGTCAGGGGATATGGGGAGAAGGCAGGAACGGGGTACTGATTGGGGATGATCAGCCATGATCACATTGAATGGTGGTGCTGGCTCGAACGGCCGAATGGCCTCCTCCTGCACCTATTGTCTATTGTCCTGTGCTGTGCTGTTCCATGTTCCATGTTTTGAAGAGTTTTAATGATCTGCCCTTGTGCAACCCTTGTTTCTAGTCGAGAGTCTGCAGAGTTATAGTGGGTGAATCGAGGACCAGAGGGCATAGGTTTAAGGTGAAGGGGGAAAGATTTCATAGGACTCCGAGGGGAAAGATTATCACACAAAGTGTGGAGGGTGTACGGGCACGAGCTGCCGGAAGAGGCAGTTGAGGCAGGTACTATCACAACGTTTAAGAAACATTTGGAAAGGTACGTGGATTGGACAGGTTTTGGGAAATAAGGGTCAAACGCAGGCAAGTGGGACTGGTGTAGATGGAACATGTTGATCGGTGTGGGCAAGTTGGGTCGAATGGCCTAATTCTGCTCCCATGTCATGGTCTCATGATCTTTTTACCTTGAACACAGAAAGTTGACTGTAGTTGTAAATAAACACATTGTTGCCGGATTTAATCAATGTCCCGTTACTAATTTAAAAACAATTAGATTATTAAATGTCTGTGTCTACAATGGATATGAATTCTTAATATTGTTGCTTGCGTTGTCTAATTGTTTTTAAGAGTTCTGCTTGTTAATTAAACTGTCAGATTAAGGCCCATAGTTCACATTGTGCTCATTATTTAGCAATCATGTCAACCTTTGAGACTGGGTCATATAAAGAGCTAGTCCATCACTGTTTACTTTAGCAAATAATGTTGCATGTGACAATAAAGTATTCAATTCAATTCAAGAACTCTGCGGATCGAGCAGCATCTGTGGATTGGAGGGAATGATCTACGTTTTTGGGGCAAAACCTTGCATTAACCATATAATAATTACAGCATGGAAACAGGCCATCTCGGCCCTACAAGTCCGTGCTGAACAATTATTTTCCCCTAGTCCCATCTACCTGCACTCAGACCATAACCCTCCATTCCTTTCCCATCCATATACCTATCCAATTTATTTTTAAATGATAAATTCGAACCTGCCTCCACCACTTCCACTGGAAGCTCATTCCACACAGCCACCACTCTCTGAGTAAAGAAGTTCCCCCTCATGTTACCTCTAAACTTCTGTCCCTTAATTCTCAAGTCATGTCCTCTTGTTTGAACCTTCCCTACTCTCAATGGGAAAAGCTTGTCCACGTCAACTCTGTCTATCCCTTTCATCATTTTAAAGACCTCTATCGAGTCCCCCCTTAACCTTCTGCGCTCCAAAGAATAAAGACCTAACTTATTCAACCTTTCTCTGTAACTTAGTTGCTGAAACCCAGGCAACATTCTCGTAAATCTCCTCTGTACTCTCTCTATTTTGTTGACATCCTTCCTATAATTGGGCGACCAAAATTTAAGACATAGAAACATAGAAACATAGAAAATAGGTGCAGGAGTAGGCCATTCGGCCCTTCGAGCCTGCACCACCATTCAATATGATCATGGCTGATCATCCAACTCAGTATCCTGTACCTGCCTTCTCTCCATACCCCCTGATCCCTTTAGCCACAAGGGCCACATCTAACTCCCTCTTAAATGACTGAGGCCATCTCTTGTGCCTTCAGTCTACAAGAAGGTTCTGAATATTACAAACAATTCACGACATTGATTACAAACTGTAGCGTAATAATTAACCACTATGTGTAGTTAACTATTGAGAATAAGATAGAATTGCATGAGATTGTTAGTTAGACATAAATAGGTTGACAATAATCTTGTGTGATAGTCGCCTGGAATTTGCAGTAAAATTCAATGGGAGACCCTATTGCCGGTAACATTTGTTTGGTACAATATACAATACAATACGGTTTATTTGTCACATTGCACATAAAGTGCAAGTGAAATGAATATGTCAGCAGCGGTACAATGATAAAGAACACACACAAAAACACAATCAAAATTTAACATAAACATCCACCACAGCATTCATCACTGTGGTGGAAGGCACACAATTTGGCCAGTCCTCCTCCATTTTCCCCCGTGGTCGGGACCTCAACCCTCCGCAGCCATTGCTGCGGGCGTCCAGATGGTAAAAGGACAAGGTACAGGTCCAGGTAAGTCCAGGATCGGCTCTTCCCCACCAGAGACCGCGGCTTTAAGTTGGTGTAGGCCGCAGGCCGGCGGTCGAGATTTAAAGTTTAAAGTTCCCGCCGCGCCGCAGCCAGAAGCACCGCAGACCGCAGGGCCGGCGGTCGAAGCTCCCCTCCAGGGGTGATGGTAAGTCCATGCCGGACCCGCGGTAGAAGTTGGCCGCGGGCCGGCAGTGATGGCTTCTTCTTCCCCCGGGTCCCCCACGAGGGATCGCGGGCTGCAGACGCCGCACCAGCTGGAACTGTGCAGACCGCGGCTTCAGGCTGCCGGCTGCCCCGGGCCAGCGAAACGGAGCGCTCCCCTCCAGCGAGGGCTCACCCGCTCCACGCCGAGAGTCCACGCTGCGCCCGCCGCTGAAGCCCCGGGCGCGTCTCCGGGAAAGGCCGCGCCGATCCTTGCTGTTAGGCCACGGGGGAGGCGACCTGGAAAAAGTCGCCTCTCCATGGAGGAGGCGGCCGAAACGGTTTCCCCCTCACCCCCCCACACATAAAACACAGAAAGAAAAATTAAAAACATACTTTAAAACATACTAAAAAAAATTAAAAAAGTTGAAAAAACTAACGCGCTGCTGACAGGGCTGCCGCCATTCCAGCGCCCCCACCGATGACAGAAGAATTGCAACATCGATGAATGAATGTTTAAGAAGGAACTGCAGATGCTGGAAAACCGAAGGTGGACAAAAATGCTGGAGAAACTCAGCGGGTGAGGCAGCATCTATGGAGCGAAGGAAATAGGCAACGTTTCGACCCGAAACGTTGCCTATTTCCTTCACTCCATAGATGCTGCCTCACCCGCTGAGTTTCCCCAGCATTTTTGTCCACCATTGATGAATGAATGTTGTAGAATTGGTGATTGAATTAATTTAATTCATAAAACTGTTACTGTTAGTTTGACGATTGGATGCCAAGGGATGAATAATGAGGTAAAATAACATTGGATATTTTGTGATATATTAAAAAATACTTTGTAACATTAGTAATGTGATAAGATTGGACTGGTGTTCAGCTACGACAAGATTGACAGAAAGATACTATGTATTCAGTGATTGGAAACCATGGGTCTTGTGATAATTGAAATGCTGAAATATTGATGACAAATTCTGAAACGGGTGAGTAGACCTTCTGAAATGTTTGATGGAACATGGGATGACTGGTTAAATACTGAGTTTGGGTTAGATTCATTTAATTTAGAGTTACAGCGCGGAAACAGGACCTTCCACTCACCGAGCCGGCACCGACCAGCGATCCCCGCACGTTAACACTATCCTGCAGTTACTAGAGGCAAGTTACAATTTTACCAAAGCCAATTAACCCACAAACATGTACGATTTTGGAATATGGGAGGAAACCGGAGATCTCGGAGAAAACCCACGCAGGTCACGTGGAGAATGTACAAACGAGATTACAGACCCGACACCCGGACGTACTCATTGCCTTATCAGGGGACTTCAATCATTGTTGGCGCCGACCTGTAGGGGGTATGGCTGCTTAGCCTGCAGCTGTCTGTTTTTCATTTCTTTTTTCTTATTTTTAGTTAGTTTAGTGTTTTGTTTTTAAGGAGTTCCAGCTTTTTTATGTGTGGGGGAGGGGGGGGGGAAGGGGGAAACTAATTTTCAGGGTCCCTACCTGGTCGGAGATGCAGCTTTTCTCCGGGCTGCACTTTCGACCCGTCCTCGCGGCCTACCAGCGGGCCTGGAGCGGCATTTCCTGAGGGGACCGCCCGGAGCCTCGGCATCGGCATCGGCAGCGGCGGCATCGGCGGCGGCGGAGCTGCGGGTCTGAGGACGTCGGTGCAGCGCTGGAGCGCCATTGCGGGGCGGGCGGTGCCTTGCCTGGGTCGCCGCGCTGGAACTCCGGTGAGCTGGGACCGGCGTTAAAAACATCGCGGAGCTGCGGGCGGCGGCGCTGAAACTTTACATCGGGAGCCTGGGATCTCGCGACGAGATCACCAGTTGAGCTCCATTCGGCGCGGCCTTGTCGGCTCCGGAAGCCACGGTCTCGAGTAGGGAGGCGGCCGTTCCAGGGTTCCCATGCCGCTGAGAGGACTCTTCCCGACGCCGGAACATCATCACCCGGCGAGGACGGCCTGGAACATCGGGCCTCCGTGAAGGCAACTGTGGAGGCCTCAATAGGCCCGACTATGGGTGGACATTGGGGATGGGACTGGACTTTGTGCCTTCCCCCATAATGGGAACCATTGTGGAGGGATGTTTTTATGTTAAAGCTATTTATTATTGTTATGTTTGTATTCTTTCTTATGTGCTGCATTGGCAAAAGGAATTTCACTACATCTAAGTGTATGTGACAATAAATCAACCTTTGAACCTTTGAACCTTTGATGTGAACATCAGCCCCCACTTGTCAGGCTTCTCACAGTATGTTGACTGTCCCACAAGGCACAATAAGACACTGGACTTGTGCTATGTCAATGTCAAGGAGGCCTATAGTGTCTTAGCCTTTCCACCGCTTGGCAAATCAGATCACAACCTGGTTTATCTAAGGCCTTCTTACAAACCCTGTGTACTGAGACAGCCTACAACCACCCGGTCTTTCAGAAAGTGGACACCAGAGGCCAGTGAATCACTGGGGGACTGCTCTCAATGCACAGACTGGGACATACTGATGGAGCCACAGGAATTAAACAGCTGTATGGACATCGACAGGATATCTGGATGTATAACAGACTACATCAACTTCTGTAGGGATGTTGTTGTGCCAGTAAGAACTGTTTGTTGCTTTCCCAATAACAAACCTTGGATTACAAGCAACATCAAGAGCCTCCTAAATGAGAAAAAGGAGGCTTTCAAGGTTGGTGATCGGGAAAAAATCAAGAGGGTACAGCACCACTTGAAAAGGAGTATGAAGCAGGCAAAAGGGGACTATAAAAGGAAGCTGGAGAAGAAACTGCAGTACAACAACATCAAAGAGGTGTGGAGAGAAATGAAGACCATCACTGGCTTCAAGGAGAAGAGAAGCCAGCCGTCAGGAGACGTGGACAAGGCCAATGAGTTTAACCTGTTCTATAACAGGTTTGATCTGGTATCCCCTCCCACCTCTACAGGTGCAGCCTCTCCCCCACCATCACCTCCACGAGGCAGCCCCCCCAACACCACAGCTGCAGCACCTCCTATGCCGGCATCTCCTCAACTGTTCTTCACGGCGGACGAGGTGAGAGCTGAGCTGAGGAGGTTGCGTGTGCCCTGGTAAAGCAGCTGGCCCTGATGGTGTATGTCCCAAGCTACTAAAAGACTGTGCGGCTCAGCTGGCGGAGCCGCTCCAGACCATTTTCAACCTGAGCCTCCAGTCAGGGAGGGTACCAGGTCTGTGGAAAACATCATGTCTCGTGCCGGTTCCCAAAGCAGGGCGGCCGACCGAGATCAACGACTACAGACCGGTGGCCCTTACATCCCATATCATGAAAACAATGGAGCGGCTACTCATTCGTCTCCTGAGACCACAAGTCCAGCACGCACTCGACCCACTACAGTTTGCATACCAGGAGAACATTGGGGTGGATGACGCAGTCCTCTACATGCTGCACCGGATCTACTCCTTTTTGGACAAACCCAGTGGCTATGTGAGGATTATGTTCTTCGACTTCTCAAGTGCGTTCAACACCATCCAACCCCTGATTCTGAATGACAAGCTTAAGAAGATGGGGGTGGATTCCACATTTATCTCCTGGATACACGACTACCTGACGGGTCGACCACAGTTTGCCAAGCTGGGGGACAGTGTCTCTGGCACAGTGGTGTGCAATGTTGGAGCCCCACAGGGAACGGTTCTGGCCCCGTTCCTCTTCACCCTGTATACAGCAGACTTTAACTATAAGTCTGACACATGCCACGTACAGAAATATTCAGATGATACATCGATTGTGGCATGTGTAAGGAACGGGCAGGAGGAGGAATACAGGAACTTGACCAGTGCCTTTTGTGCCTGGAGTGAAGAGAACTGTCTCATCCTGAACACAACTAAGACTAAAGAGATGGTGGTTAACTTTGGCAGGTCCAAGCTCCCCCTTCAGCCGGTCAACGCTGCAGGGGCTGACATTGAGGTGGTGCAGACATATAAATACCTTGGAGTGCACCTTGATAACAAACTGGACTGGTCTGTCAACTCTGACTCCCTCTACAAAAAAGGCCAGAGCAGACTCTTTTTCCTCAGAAGGCTCAAATCCTTCAATGTGTGCAATGAAATGCTGCACATGTTTTACAACACTGTGGTTGCAAGTGTTATTTTCTACGCTGTTGTCTGCTGGGGCAACAGCATTAGTGCAAAAAACAACAAGAAGCTGGTCAAACTGTTTAAACGAGCTAGCTCAGTGCTGGAGGGGAGAGTAGACTCTGGGATGGATGTGCTTGAGAGGCGTATGAGGCACAAGGTGCAAGCCATCCTGAAAAACCCCGGGCATCCCCTCCATGTAATTCTGGAGAGTCAAAAGAGCACTCGGAACAACAACCGGCTCCTCTCCCTGCCCTGTAGAACGGAGCGGTTCAGGAGATCCTTCACCCCTGCAGCCATTAGATTTTATAATTCGGACCGCTAGGCTATAGGGGGATGCATTTTGCAATTTTTTAATTTTTAATTGTTAATTATTGGTCTTTTTAAGTATTTATTGCTCTCAGGTAGTGTCCACATTGTATTCTATGTATTTTCTGTCTGCGTTCGTTTTGAATCTGTGGGTTTGTTGGTTGGGGGCTTCTGGACATCTGAATTTCCCTGAGGGGATCAATAAAGTATTTATTATTATTATTATTATTATTATTAACTCCGTACAGACAGCACCCGTAGTCGGGATCGAACCCGGGTCTCTGGCGCTGGAAGGCAGTAGCTCTACTGCTGATCCACCGTGCCACCCTTAGTGTGCAGGAAATGGAGGGATGTGGATCACTTGCATGCAGAGGAGATTAGTTTAATTTTGCATCATGTTTAGCAGTCATTGTGGGCCGAAGGGCTTGTTCCTGTGCTGTACACTTCTATCAACTATGATGATCATGCCTGAACTCTTCTTTAGTGCCAGTTCTCCATAACCCTCGATTCCTGGATCTTTCAAATATTTATCTATCTCCACCTTAAACGCATTTAATAATCTGGGCCTCACCACCCTTTGGAGCAAGTTCCAGATATTCGCATGCCCTCTGAGAGAAGAAATGTCCACACACCTCAGTTTTAAATACCACTCTACTTTCCAGTTATGTCCCTTTGGTCCTGACTCCCTCTCAGTCACAGAGTCATACAGCGTGGAAACAGGCCCTTCAGCCCAACTTGCCCACACATCAACCAACATGTCCCATCTACACTAGTCCCATCTGCCTGCATTTGGCCCATATTCCTCTAAACCACTTATCCATGTACCTGTCTAATTGTTTCTTAAACTTTGCAGTAGTCCCTGCCTCAACTACCTGGCAGCTCGTTCCAAGCCTAAATGTTTCTTAAACATTGTGATAGTCCATCTTGGTAAAAACATATTAACATATACTCTGTCAAACCCCCTTATGAATATAGATTTTTGAGTAGGTTTATCTCTCATTCTTCTAAACTCCGAGGAACACAGCCCCTAATTGTCTAACCACTCTTGCAAGGGCATTCCCATCATCCCAGCAATTAGCCTTTAGACTCTGTTATCAGGCAACTGAATCATCCTACCACAACCAGAGAGCAGTGCGGAACTGCTTTCTACCTCTTTGCTGACCCTTGGACTATCCTTGATCGGACTTTGCTGGCTTTACCTTGCACTAAACGGTATTCCCTTATCATGTATCTATACACTGTAAATGAATCGATTGTGGTCATTTATTGTCTTTCTGCTGACTGGTTAGCACGCAACAAAAAGCTTTTCACTGTTCCTCGATACACGTGACAATAAACTAAACTGAACTGAACTAAAAATGGTACAAACAATCTGTGCAATGTAACAAATCTACCCTATCCTTGGCTACCAAAGAACTGGGCAAGACTGCATGCAACCAACGATAGACTATCAGTGAAAGAATTTAGTGGGATTGATGTTCATAGATCCATAAGTTGTAAGAGCAGAATTAGGCCATTCTGCCCATCCAGTCTACTCCGCCATTCAATCACAGCTGATCTATCTTTCCCTTTCAACCCCACTCTCCTGCCTTCTCCCCATAACCCCTGGCATCCCTACTAATCAAGAATCTATCGATCTCCCCGTACTAATCAAGAATCGATCATTCTCGATGCTAGAATGTGATGGAATCAAATGGAATAGTGTTCAATTGAAGACCGTTGAAGTTATTGAATTTTTATTTATCGTTTGAATGAATTAGTTTAAGAATAAGTTTTATTGGCCAAGTATTCACATACAAGGAATTTGCCTTGGTGCTCCGCCCGCAAGTGACAACATGACACACAGTGACAGTTAGGAATGACACATAAAGCATTAAACATTAATAATAAAATATTATTGATTAAACATGTGAATTAAATAAAATACCAGAGCAAAAGGAGGCTACAGATGTTTGGTTATTGAGTAGAGCAACTACTCGTGGATAAAAGCTGTGTTTATGTCTGGCTGTGGCAGTTTTGACAGTCCGGAGTCGCCTTCCAGAGGGAAGTGATTCAAAGAGTTTGTGGCCAGGGTGAGAGGGGTCAGAGATGATCTTGCCCGCTCGCTTCCTGGCCCTTGCAGTGTACAGTTCGTCAATGGAGGGAAGGTTGCAGCCAATAACCTTCTCAGCTGATCGGACGATTCGCTGCAGCCTCCGAATGTTATCCATGTGTACTGTGTTTACAGTCCTGATATGCTGCTACAAGTTAGAGTTTCATTGTTCCTTTGTTAGTACATATGACAGTTAAACTCTCCTGACACTTGACCGGATATCATGGAATCGGTAACTGGATGCCCTGGGAGTGGCGATAGAATACCTTGGGATTAATAACTGGATACTGTGGAATTCCCTTAACCCCACAAAATCTAAGCAGGATGCAAAGGGCATTGATGACAATAAATATAATAATTTGTAACCCTCTAAACCTTTCCTGTCCAAGTGCCCTTTAAATGATGTTATTGTACCTATAGCTGCTTCAACTACCTCCTCTGGCAGCTCATTCCACATAATCACCACTGTCTTGAATGGGGAAAAAAAGTTGCCCCTTGGGTTCATATTAAAAGGTTTCTCCTCTCACCTTAAACCTGTGTCCTCTGGTGCTTGTGATGAGATTAATGTCATGAGACACTGTGCTTGATTTCCCCCACTCTGGGTAAAAAGGACTGAACAGTCACCCTATGACTTCCCCTCATGGATTTATACACAGTTTGTTATTTACTTTAATAGGGTTTTTTTTTACGATTTGGGGGTTTTAAATGTTGCTTTAGCCACTCCCCTCTGTGGAGGACTCATGTGTGTTGTGATCCTCTGGGGGGCTTCTGCAGGGCAGGCTGGTAAAGCCCATCGCTGAAGTCTCCACTGGCTGGAGGGCAGGTCTGGTGCTGTCTGTGTCTGCTGTTTGCAATTGGTCGTGTGGAGCAGGAAACACAGTCGCTGCTCTCTCGCTCTCTCCCTCCCTCCTTCAGCTGATCCCACAGACGGAAGTGAGTTGTGTTAGTCTGCCGGTTGCAGTTTGGATATCGCCCCCCTTTCCCGAGGAGATCGAGCAGGCACCAGCCCAGGAGTCGTGTTGGGCTGAGGGAAGCCCCAGCAGCGACAGAGGGGAGGAGAGGGGAGAGAGTAGAGAGAGGGGAGAGGAGAGTAGAGAGAGGAGAGAGGGGAGAGGGGAGAGTAGAGTGGAGAGAGAGGGGAGGAGAGGAGAGAGGGGAGAGGAGAGGGGAGAGGGGAGAGTAGAGTAGAGAGAGGAGAGAGAGGGGAGAGAGGGGAGGAGAGTAGAGTAGAGAGAGGAGGAGAGAGAGGAGAGAGAGGAGAGGAGAGTATAGTATAGTAGAGAGAGGAGAGAGGAGAGAGGAGAGTAGAGTAGAGAGGAGAGAGGAGGGGAGAGAGGAGAGGGGATAGGAGAGAAGGAAAGAGGGGAGAGGAGGAGGGGGGGGGAGAGAGGGGAGAGGAGGAGGGGGGGAGAGAGGGAGAAGGAAAGAGGAGAGAAGAGGTGGAGAGGAGGAGAGGAGGAGAGGAGGAGAGGAGGAGAGCAGGAGAGCAGGAGAGGAGGAGAGGAGGAGAGGAGGAGAGGAGCCGGCGTGATGGAATAAAGCGGGGCAGGAGGAAGCGAGACAGACCTGCGATGAGAAGTCTGTCAGAGGGGCAGGGATGGCATCCATTCAACAGAGCCGAGCTGGAGAGGAAGGAGAGGACGGGTCTTTGCACAAGATGCTGACGGCCATCGAGGAGGAGCGGATCCGGGCGAGCCTGAGGCAGGAGATGAGCGGCCTGGGTAAGTGTTGGCGGCGCCTGTGAATCTGTCCCTGTCCCTGTCCCTGTGCCTGTCCCTGTCCCTGGGCTGCAGGGCGTCTGCTTCTGGGGTGGGTCCATGGAAAACACTCATCGCAAAAATATTCATTGGGACGTCTCAGAGGGGAAAGGTCGACTTGAGGGTCCTACAATTACCTGGAGCCTGTCAATGTTACACCCTGCCTCCACCATATAAACCTACCATGTAGACAATACCATGTACCTCCTCTCCACTTGTACAACTCACCATGTAGTCAGTGTATAAATCTACCTTTAGAACCCCCCATGTGGTTACTGGATACCTCGCCTTAACCTTTATAAAACCACCTCTGTAGGCAATGTGTACCTCGCTTGTAAAACCTGCCATATATATATATATATATAGGCAATGCATATATATTACCTCACTCACCACCTTTGTAAAACCTACCGTGCGGTTAGTTTGACTGCATCTGAGCCTCCCTGTGCTTTGTGTTGACCTGTTAAGGGCCATGATTTAGTACAAGAGTCAGAGGTTGTGGGGAGAAGGCAGGAGCATGGGGTCAGGAGGGAGAGATAGATCAGCCATGATTGAATGGCAGAGTGGACTTGATGGGTGGAATGTGGTCCTATTCTTTATGCTAGGTACACAAAATTGCTGGGGAAATTCTTTATGCTATTCTTTATGCTATTCTGTACCCGATCCACCTGGGTCTGAATTGACTTTGTGTTCATGGCAGGCTGCTGGGAGCACAAGTGCTGCTGCCCCCCCCCCCCCCACACACACTCTCACACACACTCTCCCTCGTGCTTGCAAATACATTTCCTTGAGCATAACTTGCTCGAATTGATGCTTGAAGCTGCAACATTCACTGCCCATCGTTTCAAGGTTGTTTCACTAGAGTATGTGGGTGTGGGTCTGTATCCACAACCACCCTGTAATGGGCAGTGTTGAGGCTCGAACCGCTTGTTGGTGTTTAGCTGCAACCAAATGGCGAGGGTTAATCCGTTGTTTCCAGCCAGGGCGCTGAGCCCAGCAATTGTTGTACCATCTGCAGTCATGAATGAATTGGTTTACTCCTTGGCTGTGGGGGTTGCTGTATTAGATTAGATTAGATTAGATTAGATAGCCTTTATTGTAATGTTGCAAGTTCAGTTCAGGGAATATGACTTGTTCTGCAGGTGGGTCGTGCAATGCAAAGTTTGTCAGCATAAAGGGAGAAAGGGAATCTCCCTACCTCTGGGCGTTCATTAATCCAATTACCTTGTGCTGGGAAGGGAAGGGATGCTGAGGATGAGGTAACCTGCAGTTTGAATGGGAGCCGCAGGTGGGCAGTGAGCATGCTCGGACGCGCGGCGGCTGCTGGGAGCTGTAGTTTCCGGCCGGCCGCTCTCCGCTGTTCCGGGTAGGGAGCGGAAGCGCCGGGGACTACACGTCCCAGGGTGCGCCGCGACGGGGGAGCATGCGCACTGTGAGGGCCATCCTCAATGAAAAGAATGATGTCATTGATATCTGAAGTATCTTCGCAATGGATAGTTGCAAGGATGTCCAAGATGCAACCACTAACCCCAGGTGAGGTGCCTGTTATACATTTTAATAGCCTGCAGCATTTATCAGCATCCTTTGCCCACAAATACCTTCATGAAATTACTTACGAGTTTTTTTTAAAAACAAAAAAACAGTTCAGTTTATTGTCACGTGTACCGAGGTACAGTGAAAAGCTTTTTATTTTGAGCTATCCAGTCAGCGGAAAGACAATGCACAATTACAATCAAGCCATTTACAGTGTACAGATAACTTGCAACAATAAAATATAGACACATTGGGCAGGTCACGGTGGCACAGCGGTAGAGTTGCTGCCTTACAGCGAATGCAGCGCCGGAGACCCGGGTTCGATCCTGACTACGGGCGCTGCCTGCACAGAGTTTGTAGGTTCTCCCCGTGGGTTTTCGCCGAGATCTTCCCAAAGATCTCAGTCGCCCAAAGAATCGTAGCGTTTTTCTAGTCGCCGCTGGATTTTGAAATGTTCGAAACCTTTCGGCAGCAGTTGGCTTTACCCCAATGAGAGTAGCTTGACTTCTCCTGACGTAGGTGCTGTCGTAGGTTGTCGCCAGGATGTCGCTTGGCTGACATAGGTTGTCGCCGGTGCTGACTTCGGTGAGTTTCATTGGCAACTACCTACGTCAACCAGCGACAGGCACCGGCGACTGAATTGTCTTACCTTGTCGTAGCTTGTCGGGGGTGGACGTAGGTTGTCGTAGGTGTGGTTGTAGGTGGAATGGGTTGCCGGTTTTTCGGCGACCTGCTATGACTATGACAGTCGCCGGTTTTTCGAAGCCCCGTGTGATGTCGGGACCAACTCCGCACAACTCCATATGGCTCCGGCGATCATTGTGGGACCGGCCGTACGGCTCAAGCGACCACGTTAGGTCGCACTTGCCGCATGGAGTCGCATGCTTGTGGGACAGGCCCTTAATGGGTTTTATACTTGCACAGCACTCCCAACAGGCCCTTTGGCCCACATCGTCCATGCCAACCATGCTGCCCCCCCTGAGCTGCCACGTTTGCTTGCATTTTGCCCGTACCCTGCTAATCCTTTTCCTCTCCGTGTACCTGTCCAAATGCCTTCTAAATGTTGTGATTGTACCCACCAACACAGCTTCCACTGGCAGCTCATTCCATGTACTTGCTCTCCTCTATATAAGTTGCCATACAATACAATACAATTCAATTTATTGTCATTTGGACCCCTTGAGGTCCAAACGAAATGCCGTTTCTGCAGCCATACATTACAAACAAATAGACCCAAGACACAACATAATTTACATAAACATCCATCACATTGCAGTGATGGAAGGCCAAAAAAACTTTTCTCTCCACTGCACTCCCCCCCCCCCGATGTCAGAGTCAAAGTCAAAGCCCCCGGCGGGCGATGGCGATTGTCCCGTGGCCATTAAAGCCACGTCGGGTGATGCAAGGTCGCACACCGGGTTCTTGGTGTTAGAGCCCCCGGCGCGCGCTCGCAAACTCCCGCGGCCATTCCAAGCCGCGCGGGGCGGTGCTGTAAGGCCCCGCTCCAGGTGCTCTTCAACCCCGCAACTCGGGCGGGAGAAGTCGCCGTTGCGGGAGCCCTGAAAAGCAGTCTCCCTCCAGGTACCCGCTGGCTCCCGGTGCCGCCGCCCGCCAAACCCGCAGTTGCAGCCACCGAATCTCCGGGGGTTCGGGCCGCAGCAGCGTCCACCACAGCTCCACCCGCTCTGGACTCGGCCAGCTCCGCGACAGTGAGGTGAGTAGTTGGCACCAGAGTCCCCGGTCTTCCTGTTGGAGGCCGCTCCTCGTTGCAGCCCCAACGACAACGGAGACCCGACAAAGAAAAGGTCGGGTCTCCCGTGCAGGGAGAGATTTAAAAGTTACCCCCAACCCCCCCCACACCACCCCCACCCCCCCACACACATACCCCAACAAAAATAACAAAAACTACATTAAAACATAGACATAAAATAATAAAAACGCAGACGGACTGCAGAGGCCGCTGCAGACGAGAGTCGCGCCGCCTACCGGCGTTTGCCATCTGCCCCCTTGTAAATCTTTTCCTTCTCACTGTAAATATATGGCCTTTAGTTTTGGACTCCTCTTCCTCCAGGTAGAGAGTGTTCATGCACCTTATCGATGCCCCTCATCATTTTATACGGCACCTATAAGATCACTCCTAAACCATGTATGTTCTAGGGTGAAAAAAAGTCCCTGCCTAACTCAAGCCTCCAGCCCTGGTGACATTGTGGTGAAACTTTTCTCGCCCTTCCCAACGTAATTACATCCTTCCTATAGCTGGGAGCCTAGAACTTGGCACAATGCTCCAAGTGTGGTCTCACCAACAACTTGTAGATTTGCAACGTACCATCCCACCTGTACCCCGGCCGATGAAGTCAAACATGTTATCTGAAGAAGGGTCTCGACCTGAAACGTCACCCTTTCCTTCTCTCCAGAGATGCTGCCTGTCCCGCTGAGTTGCTCCAGCATTCTGTGCCTGTCTACAGTGTAATCAGCATCTGCAGTTCCTTCCTACACACGTTAAATGCCCTCTTCACCACCTTGTCTAACTGTGTTGCCGTTTTTAGTGAACCACGTACCAATATCCCGAAGTCTCTGTTCAAGAACACTTTCCAATGCCCTAGCATTTACTGTTTTAAAAGTTCGCGTTTGCATTGACTGTTCTTTCTGGACTCAACTGCTTTGATGTTAAAGATTTGCAAAAGTTTGAATGCTGTACCCTTATTGCATTACACTGAAGTGGGATGTTGGCTAAATATTAAGCTGTATTGAAAATCGATTCTTTATCTGGAGATCCTCTCTGAACAGAAAATACCAGATAATAATGGTATGATAATACTCTCCTCCATTCTGCATCTAATCACATTATAGGCTATTGATATTAAGTTCAGGAGACATAGGAGCAGAATTAGGCCATTCGGCCCATCAAGTCTACTCCGCCATTTAATTATGGCTGATCTATCTTTCTCTCTCAACCCCATTCTCCTGCCTTCTCCCCATAACCCCCGACACCCGTACTAATCAAGAACGTATCAATCTCTCCTTTAAAAAATACCCAATGACAGCAGTCTGTGGCGATGAATCCACAGATTCACCACCCTCTGGCCACTGCTACTGATTATTATGCAATCTGTTTACCTGTACTTTTTAATATGCATTCAGAAATGATTGCGGCTAACATGAACTCTGGGCAACTTTTTTAATTAAAAAGAATCTTCCCCATAATTTTGTATTTTTTAAATATTTTGCTCTCGGGTTTTTGCGGTGGATGCTTTAATGATGGTTAATGAGTGAACCTCAATCAAATGAGAGAGATTTGATAAAATAACAAGACATTTTTAATAGCAGTTAATATACATTTTTATTAGATCCAAGTCTCCAGATAAATAAAGGCTTTAATAGATTATGATTATCTCAGTGGACGTGGAATCAAATCATTTGAGTTTAATTTAGAAGGTTCTATTTTAGCTCCTCTTAAACTCCTTAAAATCTTTAGAGACCGGTGTGTTTAGTGAATGACATTCTTGAAGAGTTGGCTTAGTTTATTGTCACGTGTACCGAGGTACAATGAAAAGCTTTTTTTGTTGTGTGCTATCCAGTCAGCGGACAGACGGTACATGATTACAATCGAGCCCGTCTACAGATACAGGATAAAGTGACTCACAAGAGTGTTTTATTGTCATATGTCCCAGATAGAGCAATGAAATTCTTACCTGCAGCAGCACAACAGAATATGTAAACATAGTACCTGTACACTAGAAAAAAAATTAGTGTATTTAAATATACATATACACGCATATACTCACATTTTTTATGTATATATATTGTATACATATACGCAGAAAACAAACAAACAATAATAGTGCAAAACGACAAAACCAATTCCCCTGACTATTGTAGTTCAGAGCTTAATGGAGGTTGTTGTGTTTAATAGCCTGATGGCTGTAGGGAAGAAGCTATTCCTGAAGCTGGACTTTACAGTTTTCAGGCTCCTGTACCTTCTTCCCGATGGCAGGGGTGGAATGAGTGTGTGGCCAGGGTGGTGTGGGTCTCTGATGATGCTGGCTGCCTGTTTGAGGCAGCAACTTCTCTAAGTCACTTATGGTGGGGAGGTCAGAATCCATTAATGTTCAGTGCGAGGTAAAGTCCGATTTAAGATAGTCCATGGGTCTCCAATGAGGTAGATAGTAGGTCAGGATTGGTCTCTAGTTGGTGAAAGGATGGTTCAGTTGCCTGATAACAACTGGGAAGAAACTGTCGCTGAATCTGCCAAATGCTTTGATTCAGATCAGGTGAGATGTTCTGTGGTCTGGAAACCTCTCAACTCGCAGGATACTGTTCGTCTCTGCGCATCCCTCTGCAGCTGGATCCTCGACTTCCTCATCCACAGACCACAGTCTGTTCGTATTGGTGGAAATGTGTCAGCCACGATAACAATCAGCACGGGAGCACCTCAAGGCTGCGTGCTCAGCCCCCTGCTGTACTCACTCTATACCCATGACTGCGTAGCCAACCACAGTGCGAACTCCATCATCAAGTTCGCTGACGACACCACTGTTGTGGGACGTATCACTGATGGGGATGAGTCAGAGTACAGAAGAGAGATCGAGCAACTGTCCATATGGTGCCAGCGCAATAACCTGGCCCTCAACACCAGCAAAACCAAGGAACTGATTGTGGACTTTGGAAGGAGTAGGAGGGGGACCCACAGCCCCATTTATATCAACGGGTCGATGGTTGAAAGGGTCAAGAACTTCAAATTCCTGGGCGTGCACATCTCTGGAGATCTTTCCTGGTCCGAGAACACTAACGCAATTATCAAAAAAACTCATCAGCGCCTCTACTTCCTGAGAAGATTACGGAGAGTCGGTTTGTCAAGGAAGACTCTCTCTAACTTCTACAGGTGCACAGTAGAGAGCATGCTGACCGGTTGCATCGTGGCTTGGTTCGGCAATTTGAGCGACCTGGAGAGGAAAAGACTACAAAAAGTAGTAAACACTGCCCAGTCCATCATCGGCTCTGACCTTCCTTCCATCGAGGGGATTTATCGCAGTCGCTGCCTCAAAAAGGCTGGCAGTATCATCAAAGACCCATACCATCCTGGCCACGCACTCATCTCCCTGCTACCTCAGGTAGAAGGTACAGGAGCCTGAAGACTGCAACAACCAGGTTCAGGAATAGCTACTTCCCCACAGCCATCAGGCTATTAAACCTGGCTCGGACAAAACTCTGATTATTAATAACCACTTTCTGCTATTTGCACTTTACCAGTTTATTTATTCATGTGTGTATATATTTATATCATGGTATATGGACACATTTATCTGTTTTGTAGTAAATGTCTACTATGTTCTGTTGTGCTGAAGCAAAGCAAGAATTTGATTGTCCTATACAGGGACACATGACAATAAACTCACTTGAACTTGAACTTGTTTCCAAAAGCTTTTTCTTCTTGCAAAGTTTATTTGAATTGATGTGAGAAGCACTGGTTATATTCAGACTATCATTTGACTTGCCTGTTTTTTCAATGCCTACTTGGAAATGAGGAAGGCACATGTGCATATACATGTGTAGGAAAGAACTGCAGGTGCTGGTTCAAATTAAAGATAGACACAAAATGCTGGAGTAACTCAGCGGGACAGGCAGCATCTCTGGAGAGAAGGAATCGGGTCGAGGTCTGAAGAAGGGTCTCAACCTGAAACGTCACCCATTCCTACTCTAGGGAGATGCTGCCTGTCCTGCTGAGTTACTCCAGCATTTTGTGTCTACATATACACACACATACTGGCCAACATTTTTTAACTTAAAGTAATTATAATTAAATTTAAATATTTTTCATCCGGTCTGCTGTGATTGGTATTTAAAAAATAAAAGGACATGAAATGCTGGAGTAATAATAATAATAATAATAAATTTTATTTTTATAGCGCTTTTCTAAGACTCAAAGTCGCTTTACAATAGTAACAGACAATAGCAAACGGAGAAGCGGCGAACAAACAGCGCCAGCGTCCTCTCCGTGCAGCACATAAAGAAAGAATACAGACATAACAATAATAGACATTTAATCGGAATAACATATAATCGGAATATAACAAATAATAAAGACATCACAGAGACACAAATTAAAAACAGAATTCAATCCAAAAACAGAAAATCAAAAACACAGTGTGAAGAGAGAGCAGCGGCAACCAATTCGTGCCAGCGTCCACTCTCTCTTCACGGCAGCCATCTTGGACACAGACCTACAAGACTACAGTTAGACAAAAAAAAATCATCCCCCCACAGTGGATAGCACTGTGGGGGAAGGCACAATGTCCAGTCCCCACCCCATGTTCACCCCAAAGTCAGGCCTATTGGGGCCACCGCAGTTGCCTCTACGGAGGCCCGATGTCCCTGGCCGTTCTCACCGGGTGGTCTTGCCCCGGCGTCGGGAGAGTCCTTTCGGCGGCTGGGCCACTTGGAACGGCCGCTTCCTGGTTGGAGCCCGCAGCTGCCGAAGCCGACAAGGCCGCGCCGGTTTGGAGCACCCAGGCTCCCGTTGTTGAAGTCGGCGCCTCCTCTCCGCTCCGCAGCCCGCAGCCCGCAGCCCGGAGATGTTGCTCTCGGCGGTCCAGCTCGCCAGAGCTCCAGCGCGTCGCTCCAGCGCGGCGACCCAGGCAAGGGATCGCCCGCTCCGCTCCGCTCCGCTCCAGCTGGTCAGGCGGCATCTCTGGAGAACATGGACAGGTGCCGTTTTGGGTCGAGGCACTTCTTCAGACTTTGGTCTTTTGTGTATTAACCAGCATCTACAGTTCATCGTTTCTATAATGGGTATTTACAGTTGCTTAATGAGTGATTTTCAATTAAAGGGGAGAGTTTTGGGTCAAATTCTACTTCGAGCCAGCACCACCATTCACTGTGATCATGGCTGATCATCCACATTCAGTGGATCATCCACAATCTAATGCGTTCTACAGTTTTTGGGTGTAACTTCCAGATTTCTTCCGCTTTTTACTTTCACTCTTGTGAAACCTGCCTCTAATAGTCAGAGATTTCACGTGTGTGCGTGACGATTGTGGGTTCCTCTACGACTGAGAGAGTAATTGTCGGGAGCCTGAGTGTCGCTGGCAAGGCACATGAGACTCGGATGAGAGGACAACTGCTTAAACCTTACTGGTGAAGGGAGTCCCATGGTGCAGTAAAGGAGAGAATTGTAGGCTTCCAGCATCAATGAAATCTCAGGATAATTAAATAAATGAAGACACCGTTCTAGTCATTTTATCCCTCTAAACTGAACCCTATTATTTAACTGCGTAGGAAGGAACTGCAGATGCTGGTTTATACCGATAGACACAAAATGCTGGAGTAACTCAGCGGGTCAGGCAGCATCGCTGGAGAACATGACTAGGTGACCTTTCTGGTCGAGTCCCTTCGTTAGACTGAAAGGAGTGGGGGGGGGGGGGGGGGTGGGGATGGGTGCGCAAAATTAACCGGAGGTCAGAAAAGGCCAGAACAAATCGGGGCCGGCAACAGGTGACCTCGGGAAGTGTGGAGCCCACAATGGTCCATTGTTGGCTGGAGAAGGTGTGATAACAAGAGGGATACAATGATGTGAACAGTGGAATTAACAGGACAACTAGGGTGGGAGGGAGGGGGGGGGGGATGCAGGAGTTACTTGAAATTAGATAAATCAATGTGCATGCTATTGGGGTGTGATCTGTCCCAGTGAAATACGAGCGTGCTCTTCCTCCAATTTGTGTGTGGCCTAGCTCTGCCAGTGGAGGAGGCCCAGGACAGAAAGGTCAGTGTGGGGAGGGGAGTTAAATTATTTTGTGCAGTTTTGGTCTCCAAATTTGAGGAAGGACATTCTTGCTATTGAGGGAGTGCAGCGTAGGTTCACGAGGTTAATTCCCGGGATGACTGGACTGTCATGTGTTGATGCAATGGAGCAGCTGGGCTTGTACACTCTGGAATTTAGAAGGATGAGAGGGCATCTTATTGAAACGTGTACGATTATTAAGGGTTTGGACACGCTAGAGGCAGGAAACATGTTCCCGATGTTGGGGGAGTCCAGAACCAGGGGCCACAGTTTAAGATTAAGGGGTAGGCCATTTAGAACGGAGATGACAACAAACTTTTTCACACAGAGTTGTGAATCTGTGGCATTCTCTGCCTCAGAAGGCAGTGGAGGCCGATTCTCTGGATGCTTTCAAGAGAGAGTTCGATAGAACTCTCTATCATAGAGATAGAACTCTGAAAGATAGCAGAGTCAGGGGAGAAGGCAGGAACTGATTGTGGATGATCAGCCATGATCACAGTGAATGGCGGTGCTGGCTCAAAGGGGCCGAATGGCCTACTCCTGCACCCATTGTCTATTAACTGATCTTTTTATTGGCTGAAATGTGCCTAGGTTACCGTCGATTCACATTGCGGACTTCGGAATTTGTCTATGGGACTTGTGCTGCAAGGCTGAGAACGATATTCTACACTCTGTATCTTCCCCTTTGGTCTATCTATTGCACTTGATTTGGTTGTATTTATGCGTAATATTATCTAATCAGACTGGAAAAGAACTCTACAGGTGCACAGTAGAGAACATGCTGACCGGTTGCATCGTGGCTTGGTTCAGCAACTTGAGCGCCCTGGAGCGGAAAAGACTACAAAAAGTAGTAAACACTGCCCTGTCCATCATCGGCTCTGACCTTCCTTCCATCGAGGGGATTTATCGCAGTCACTGCCTCAAAAAGGCTGGCAGTATCATCAAAGACCCACACCATCCTGGTCACACACTCATCTCCCTGCTACCTTCAGGTAGAAGGTACAGGATCCTGAAGACTGCAACAACCAGGTTCAGGAATAGCTACTTCCCCACAGCCATCAGGCTATTAAACCTGGCTCGGACAAAACTCTGATTATTAATAACCCATTATCTGTTATTTGCACTTTATCAGTTTATTTATTCATGTGTGTATATATTTATATTATGGTATATTGACACATTTATCTGTTTTGTAGTAAATGCCTACTATGTTCTGTTGTGCTGAAGCAAAGCAAGAATTTCATTGTCCTATACAGGGACACATGACAATAAACTCACTTGAACTTGATACGTCAGGAAGGAAAGGGGGATGATTAGGACAGAAAGTGGGAAAGTAATGGATTCCTGTTAATGTGGACAGGATGGAGAGGGATATGCTCCTGGCCTGAATAGATTACAGCGGGACGAGTTACAATTAATAGGGGCAGAACTCGCAGGGCCATTTTGATTCTTAGTAAATGGCCACGTGGGGAGATTGATGATCCAAATAGCTTAATATTGATAATTAAAAATGAATTACAAGGCCATCCAGAAATTGAACATCCACTAAAGAGTGATCGGCATGGGTTCCAAAAGGGAAATTGAAGCTTGGCCAAACTTATTAAATTCTTTGGAGAAGTAACAAGGTTATGAGTAATGGCCGCTGCATTATTGAAATACAACAAGAGCACTACAGAATATGCATCATGAACCTATCGGGCTGAAGCCATTACTGAGGCTAGAGGTTTCAATGCCTTTTCTGCTACTTTAATTTCTCTCTAGAACTGTACACCCTTTTTTATTAGCAGGTTAATACAGTGTTATCCCTGCTTCCCCCTGTAATCTATGATTATCACAGTTCATTGCCAACATGTGAAGAAGGGTCTCGACCTGAAACGTCGCCCATTCCTTCTCTCCATAGATGCTGCCTCACCTGCTGAGTTGCTCCAGAATTTTGTGTCTACCTATGTTTATCATATTATTCATTATGTGTACATATTCTGTTGTGCTGCAGCAAGTAGGAATTTCATTGTTCTATCTGGGACACATGACAATAAAATACTCTTGACTCTCGACCAAAAAAATTGTCTGTTCATCTTCGCCAGAGATGCCGCCTGACCCTCTGAGTTACTCCAGCACTTTGTGTCTTTTTTTTGCAGTTCTCTTTGTTTCTATACAGTAGCCTTACTTGTGGCTGGTATATGCCCCATATAATGGAAACATATCCCCCCCCCCCCCCCTCTATCTTTTTGTAAGAAATTTCCTTCATAATAAACAGTAATGCGAACATAGACACAAAATGCTTTAGTAACTCAGCGGGACAGGCGGCATCACTGGAGAGAGTGTCTCGTTGTCACCTTCCCCTCAGCCAACAATGAAACATTCTACATTTCCTTGATCATCGTCTGCTTTGATCTGTCCTGTTCTCACTTTGTACCCGTCCATATCTCTCCCCTGACTTTGTCTGAAGAAAGGTCTCGACCCGAAACATCACCCATTCCTTCTCTCCAGAGATGCTGCCTGTCCCGCTGAGTTACTCCAACAATTTGTGTCTATCTTCGGTGCAAACCAGCATCTGCAGTTCCTTCCTGCACAGTGGCGTCAACATTATCAGCTTTCCTGATTGCTCGCTGTATCTTTGTGAATCTTGCACCATGAAGCCCAAATCCTTTTCATTGGGGTTCTGCAGTCTCCAACTATGCCCTGCTTATTTTTTTTTCCTGCCAAATTGGACAATGCCTCTACTCTGGAAGAAGGAAAGCAGCCAGGTGGTCTGATTTGCTAAACTGGGACAAGGGATGAGCAATAATCCTATTTGGTGCAGAGGTGGCGGTTGAATGGGCTTGGTCTTGTAATGAAAGAGATGAGGTGGAGGTGAAGTTTGTGTTTAGTTTATTGTCTCGTGTACCGAGGTACAGTGAAACGCTTTTGCTTGCAAACCAGTCAGCAGAAAGACAATACAGGATTACGATCAAACCATCCACATTGCACAGATACATGATAAAGGGAATATCCTGAATAACATTTAGTGCAAGATGAAGCCAGTAAAGTCCGATCAAAGATAGTCCAAGGGTCCCCAATGAGGTAGGGCCCAGGACTGCTCTCTGGTTGTTGGTGGGATGGATCAGATGCCTAATAACAGCGGGGAAGAAACCGTCCCTGAATCTAGAGGAGTGCGTTTACACACTTCTGTGTCTTTTTGGTTGCAGTTTGGATGTAACCCTCTAGTAGGGTTGCCAACTGACCCGTATTAGCCGGGACTCCCGTATATTGGGCTAAATTGGTTTGTCCCGTACGGGTCCGCCCTTGTCCCATATTTGATTGCTACGACTCGGGTCGAGGGGACTGTCGGGTCAAAGCGCCGCGTCCGGCCCTGCCTCACCCGTCCCGACGTAGTGCAGCCCATGGAGTGCAGCAGCAGCACCTCCCCCGTGGCCCTGTCGGTCGGCAGCCCGGCCAGCTGTCCGATCTTCCATCCTTCGCTTACTGCCAACACCACCACCCCCTCCTTCTCATGGCCGATCATCGGTTCATGAGCCGGACGTCGCCCGGGCCAAAACTCCTCAGCTGGCCCGCCGGCTGGGCTTTGTGTGCAGTCCAGCACCCGGGCCAACTCATCATTCACCCAGCCACGGCCAAGTCGGTCAACGAATTGCCGTCGGGAATTTGTCCCTTTTTTTTTACCCTTTGTCCCTTATTTGGGAGTGAGAAAGTTGGCGACCCTACACTCCAGTCTTGAAAGTAGACAACCCTACACAAAGGAAATAGGCAATGTTTCGGGCCGAAACCCTTCTTCAGGCAGTCTGAAGAAGGGTTTCAGCCCAAAACATTGCCTATTTCCTTCGCTCCATAGATGCTGCTGCACCCGCTGAGTTTCTCCAGCACTTATGTCTACCTTCGATTTTCCAGCATCTGCAGTTCCTTCTTAAACAAATAAATGTATTTTGTATCTTGAAGAAGGATTTCGATCCTTCCACCAGCAATTAGTTTTTTTTTTTTTAGCTCAAGTTTCCAGCATCTGCAGCCTCTTGTCCACGTCTCTTAGACACTTCTGAGAAGATGGACTTTGGGGGAAGAGAACATAGGCAGAGCAGACGGCATTGCTGTAGAGGAGAGCAGGAGTGGTGATGAGTTAGTGTCATTGTGAACAACTTGAAGTATGCCTTCAGAGAAACCATAATTCCAGCTCGTATAATACTAATACGGAGACGTTACCAGATGGGGACATTAAGTGGAGCAGTCAGACAGATTGATGACGACAAGGAATTGCGGAGGTTGGGACTGTGAGCAAACACAAAGGGTGGCGCAGCGGTAGAGTTGCTGCCTTGCAGCTCCAGAGACACGGGTTCGTTCCTGCCTACGGGTACGAAGTTTGTACGTTCTCCCCCTGACCTGCGTGTGTTTTTTTCCGGGATCTCCAGTTTCCTCCCACACTCCAGGCGTACCGGTTTGTAGGCTAGTTGGCTTGGTAAAATTGTGGATTGTCTCTAGTGTGTCGGATAGTGTTGGTGTGCAGGGATTGCTGGTCGGTGAGGACTCGGTCGGCCGAAGGGCCTGTTTCTGCGCTGTATCTCTGAACTAAACAAAGAGTTAGACGACTGCTTCTTTCGTGTCCGTCCTCCATGTTTCAAATGTTGACATCGCTGTCATCGTCCGTCCTGAAAAGGACGCAAGCTTCCGGCGACAATCAGTGGGAGCCGTCACTTGTTACAATAGATGATGACGGTGGTAGCAGAATTAGCTCAGGGTACTTCCAGTTTCCAGCCCCGCCACGTGGACGCTTCAGCTATGGGGCCAGAGCTGGACTAATTCAGCTGTCGGGTAGAATTTTTAAATTTTTTTAAAATATTTTTATTAGAAGCAAACATATTATGGTAAAGTATTGTTACATATGATAGTAAAAAAAACTTTTCATATACATCAATCATACATTATTAAAATTTTCAATTGTCGATTAATTCTGCTTCTAGTGTTTTTTTATGTAGATAGAAAGAGGAAAAAAAGAATTACAAATATCAAAAAAGAGAAAAGGTGGAATGAATTACTTATAGTACGTCATTGGAGATAAGTTCGTAGATTTTAAAGTGTAACATTTCATCCTGAGTTCAATCTCCAGTTGGGTTTTCGTGCCGGGCCAATCTATCTATCACTTCAAATAGTTAATGAATGGAGCCCATATTTTGCAAAATATTCTTGTTTGTCCATTAAGACAAGTCCGATACTTTCTAGATGTAGGGTCTCCGACATTTCCACAATCCACATTTTAATTCTGGGGGTTGGGTAGAATCTGAGGAAGGAATTGACAGATGACATTTTGGGTCGAGACCCTCCTTCAGACTGATCAACAGACTGGGTGATTTGCTCGTGATATGAATGTGTATCTACAAGTTTGAAGTTGTCAAGAAATTGCAGGGTTTGTGTTGGGAAAGTTTAACCATTTCCTTTATCATGTTGTGCTGTTATAAAAGTTGTATGAACAAATAATCAAGGCTAGGGAGTACCTGGGTTATGTAGGGAATCTATTCCGGAGAACTGCCTGTGAGCCAATTTTGCCGTAAGTCAAAGCATGTTCTAGACATGAACAGCACCTCATATTTCGCCTAGGTAGCTTGCACCACAGCGTATGACTATTGATTCCTACAACTTCAAGTAACCCTTGTTTTCCCTCTCTCTCCATCCCTCCCCTTCCTAGTTCTCCAACCAGTCCGACTGTCCCCCTGATTAAATTTTATCTCTGTTTGCTTCATTGTCACCTTCCCCGAGCTAACAATGATCCATTCTACATTTTCCTTGAACTACAACTCTCTTGATGTCTCATTTTCACACCTTACCCTTCCTTCTCTCTGTGTCTCCCTCTCCCCTGACTCTCAGTCTGAAGAAGGGTCTCGACCCGAAACGTCATCCATTCTCTCCAGAGATGCTGCCTGTCCCGCTGAGTTACTCCAGCACAGGGGTGGGGAACCTGCGGCCTTCTAGGCCATTAAGTGCGGCCTTTTGAATGAATCCAAATTTTGTAGAACAAATCCTTTTTTTTTTTAATGAATATGTTGTTGTTCGTCTTTTATTATTTTAATTTTAATCTTAAAATGAACATATTTAAAATACCAAAGTGTAAAAGAAGATTCAATTAAATAATCCTCCCCGACTGACAGCCACAATTAAAACATTAGTAAGTCATGAGGGCTATTTTAACACCTGTTATGTTCATGATTTAGTTCTTAATGCGACTGTAGAATGTACGTAAACCTCCCACAAAAAGCAGTCACAACAAATTCATTAAAATGTAAGCTAACATTAGAATTAACAACATTTTTTTCATTTTCTTGAAGTTAGTACATAGTGGTAAGATTTTTACAAAATAATGTACATTTTGAAGTATATCTAATTGAAGTTTCTTGGATGCAGCCTTGTTAGATTACAGCTAACTTAATGTGGCATTCCAACATGAAAAGGTTCCCCACCCCTGATCTAGCATTTTGTGTCTATTGTTCTCTATAGGTTCATCTCTACATACACTTGCTATAATTCTTGTATGTCCTTAAATATCCAGCGGTACACTATAATCACCAGAAGCAAGCTAATGGAATATATACTGTAACCGGTCATAAATGAACAGTTACAGTGGCGGTGCAGGCTCGAAGGGCCAAATGGCCTCCTCCTGTACCTATTTTCTATGTAACAAGTGAAAATGATCACTATTTTGAAAAATGCTTTAGAAATGAATGGAAGAATTTTGAGTAGTCAGATTTCTTTAACTCTGTGAATTTCTGCAGGGGGGGAAGTGGTGATAATTCAGCAGACAAAATGTCAAGGAGGAAACTGCAGATGCTGGTTTGCACCGAAGATAGACACAAAATGGCAGAGTAACTCAGCGGGACAGGCAGCATCTCGGAAGGAAAGGAATGGGGCAACTTGTCGGGTCGAGACCCTTCTTCAGACTGAGAGTGTGGGGAAACTGGAGATACGGAAGGATACAAAGAGAATCGCAAAGGGGGTGCAGCGAGAGAGGGTGGTGCAGAACTCTCGTCTGAGAGAGGAGGAGAACTTCAGTTCAGGCAACGGCACCATCCCACCTCCACCAGAGAGCAGTCCTGAACTACTGTCCACCTCATTGGTGATCCTCGGACTATCCTCGATTGGATTTTGCGGGCTTTACGTTGCACTAAATATGATTCCCTTATCATGTATGTACACACCAAGTGGCTCGATTGTAATCATGATAGACACAAACTGCTGGAGTAACTCAGCGGAACAGGCAGCATCTCTGGAGAGAAGGAATGGGTGACGTTTTGGGTCGAAGAAACGTCTTAACTGTGTGTAATAATAATAATAATAATGGATGGGATTTATATAGCGCCTTTCTAATACTCAAGGCGCTTTACATCGCATTATTCATTCACTCCTCAGTCAAACTCAGCGGGTGAGGCAGCATCTATGGAGCGAAGGAAATGGACAACGATTCGGGTTGAAACCCTTCTTCAGACATTAATTGTGTATTGTCTGAAGAAGGATTTCGGCCCGAAACGTTGCCTATTTCCTTCGCTCCATAGATGCTGCTGCACCCGCTGAGTTTCTCCAGCTTTTTTGTGTACCATTAATTGTGTATTGTCTTTCCGCTGACTGGGTGGCACGCAACAAAAGCTTTTCACTGTACCTCCATGACAATGAACTAAACTGTAACCTGTTCTTCAAAGTGGGCATACCTTGAGGAGATTTCGCAGTGGAGCAGACAAAATGTGTATGAAGGAACAGCAGCTGCTGGTTTACATTGAAGATAGACACAGAATGCTGATGGAGGGGTGGGATCAGTACCTGTGTTTACAGAGTGCACATTTTATATGACATTGGTTATGTGGGCCCTTCAGGTACAAACCTCCCAGTTCGATGGGGATATGGGGAATGCGTGCGTTTTGTAGCTTGCTCCTGACAGTTCTACAACGCATGATAAATGGGTGGCTAGAATTGTTTCTTTGTATGTCATTTGTTAAATGCTTAAAGGCACAATAGTTTAATGCACGTTCTATTCAAAGAGTAAATTGGTTTGCCTTGGTCTATTGATTCTATTCGGTGTACTCCTTGCAGGATGGAATAAATACTGAGGGGATAATATAGAAGTGGCTGACTGCCTTTGCTGATTTAGGTTGACTCATACAATTGACTTCGACAAGTTCTGTCTGAGTTGGACGTGATGCTGCCTGATGTGAAAGCAGTGTCAGGTTTTGCTGAAATAATTTGTTCAAATATGGGTCGGAACGGTAGCCCAGCGCTAGTGTTGCTGCCTGACAGCGCCAGAGACCCGGGTTCGATCCCGACTACAGGTGCTGTCTGTACGGAGTTTGCACGTTCTCCCCGTGACCGGCGTGGGTTTTCCCCGGGATCTCCGGTTTTTTCCCCCACACTCCAAAGACGTGCAGGTTTGTAGGTTAATTGGTCAAAAACATGTTCCCGATACGAACAGCACCTCAACATTTTTCGGTAAAAATTGTCCCTCGCGTGTGCAGAGAGTGTTAATGTGTGGGGATCGCTGGTCGGCACGGATTTGGTGGCCCCCCCCCCCCCCCCCCCGGACACTTATTATTATTTATTCAAATCATTTGCTATGCCGCTCTTCCAGGGAGATGCTAAATGCATTTCGTTGTCTCTGTATTGTACACTGACACTGACAATTAAAATTGAATCTGAATCTGAATACACATTGTGGCAGCAATCAGCACACTCTGAAAACATCCCTCTGGGAGCCTGGGTTTTACCACACTGACTCCCAGCTTGGTGGGATGTCTGGAATCTTTTGAAGCATTTTTAGCTTAGTTTTGAAATCTAGCACAGAAACAGGCCCTTTGGCCCACCAGGTCCGCGCCGACCAGCGATCCCCCTGCACCAGCGCTATCCTACACACGAGGGGCAATTAACAATTTATTTTTTAAACAAAGCCAATTAACCCAGAATTAAAGAACTGCAGATGCTGGAAAATTGAAGTGCTAGAGAAACTCAGCGGGTGAGGCAGCATCTATGGAGCGAAGGAAATAGGCAATGTTTCGGGTCGAAACCATTCTTCAGACCACAAATCTGTACCTTTGGAGTGTGGGAGGAAACCGAAGCTGTTTATATCACCTGGTAGTAAAGAAGACTGACAACAGCGGGATGCTTCTTGTCGTATCGATTGCTCTCTCATTCCAGGCTCTATTAAATAGTCTGGGAAGGAAAATTTAGTTTGGAGATACAGCGTGGAAACCAAAGATACTAGAGGAGCCTCTATACTCTTTGGTGGAAACGGGCCCTTCAGCCCACCGAGTCTGTGCCGACCAACAATCACCCCTACACTAGTTCTGTCCTCCATCCGGGTACTTCTGGCTTCCTCCCCTATCCCGAAGAAGTGCGGGTTTGTAGGTTTCTGTCAGAATGCCCCGAATGTGTAGGGAGTGGATGAGAAAGTGGGACAACATTGAACTAGTGTGAAGGTACACAAAATTGCTGGGGAAACTCAGCGGGTGCAGCAGCATCTATGGAGCGAAGGAAATAGGCGACGTTTCGGGCCGAAACCCTTCTTCAGACTGATGGGGGTGGGGAAAGAAAGAAGGAAAAGGGGAGGAGGAGGAGGAGCCCGAGGGCGGGCGGGCGGATGGGAGGGTGGGAGGAGACAGCTAGAGGGTTAAGGAAGGGGAGGAGACAGCACAGGCTAGCCAAATTGGGAGAATTCAATGTTAATGCCATAAGGACGCAAGGTCCCCAGACGGAATATGAGGTGCTGTTCCTCCAATTTCCGCTGTTGCTCACTCTGGCAATGGAGGAGACCCAGGACAGAGAGGTCGGATTGGGAATGGGAGGGGGAGTTGAAGTGCTGAGCCACCGGGAGGTCAGGTAGGTTATTGCGGACTGAGTGGGAGTGTTCGGCGAAACGATCGCCCAACCTACGCTTGGTCTCACCGATGTAAATCAGCTGACATCTCGAGCAGCGGATGCAGTAGATGAGGTTGGAGGAGATACAGGTTAACCTTTGTCGCACCTGGAACGACTGCTTGGGTCCTTGAATGGAGTCGAGGGGGGAGGTGAAGGGACAGGTGTTGCATTTCTTGCGGTTGCAACGGAAAGTGCCCGGGGAGGGGGTGGTGCGGGAGGGAAGGGAAGAATTGACGAGGGAGTTGCGGAGGGAGCGGTCTTTGCGGAAGGCAGACATGGGGGGAGATGGGAAGATGTGGCGAGTGGTGGGGTCACGTTGGAGGTGGCGGAAATGGCGGAGGATTATGTGTTGTATGTGCCGGCTGGTGGGGTGAAAGGTGAGGACCAGAGGGACTCTGCCCTTGTTGCATTTGCGGGGATGGGGAGAGAGAGCAGTGTTACGGGGTATGGATGAGACCCTGGTGTGAGCCTCATCTATGGTGGCGGAGGGGAATCCCCGTTCCCTGAAGAACGAGGACATTTCCGATGCCCTGGTATGAAATGTCTCATCCTGGGAACAGATGCGGCGTAGGCGGAGGAATTGGGAGTAGGGGATGGAGTCTTTACAGGGGGCAGGGTGGGAAGATGTATAGTCCAGATAGCCATGTGAGTCAGTGGGTTTGTAATGTATGTCGGTCAGGAGTCTGTCCCCTGCGATGGAGATGGTGAGGTCAAGGAATGGTAGGGAAGTGTCGGAAATCGTCCAGGTGTATTGGAGTGCCGGATGGAAGTTGGTGGTGAAGTGGATGAAGTCAGTCAGTTGTGTGTGGGTGCAGGAGGTGGCACCAAAGCAGTCGTCAATGTAACGGAGGTAGAGGTCGGGGATGGGGCCCTGGTACGTCTCGAACAAGGATTGTTCAACGTGCCCGACAAAGAGGCAGGCGTAGCTGGGGCCCATGCGTGTGCCCATAGCTACGCCTTGTGTTTGGAGGAAATGGGAGGAGTCAAATGTAAAGTTATTGAGGGTGAGGACCAACTCCGCTAACCGGAGGAGAGTGTCAGTGGCTGGGTATAGGTTGCTCCTCTGGTCGAGGAAGAACCGGAGGGCTCTGAGGCCATCCTGGTGGGGGATGGAGGTGTAGAGTGACCGGACATCCATGGTGAAGATGAGGGGGGTGAGGGCCCAGAGAGTGGAATGCGTGGAGGCGGCGGAGAGTGTCTGAGGTGTCTAGAACATAGGTGGGAAGGGATTTCACCAAGGGGGATAGGATGGAGTCAAGGTATGTGGAGATGAGTTCGGTGGGGCACGAACACGCAGAGACAATGGGTCTGCCGGGAGAGCCGGGTTTGTGGATTTTGGGGAGAAGGTAAAAACGGGCCGTGCGGGGCTGGGGAACGATGAGTTTGGAGGCTTGGTCAGGTAGGGCGTGGGAATTGATGAAGTCGGTGATGGTGCTAGAAATGGTGGCCTGGTGCTCGTCAGTGGGGTCATGGTCCAAGGGTAAGTAGGAGGAGGTGTCCGAGAGTTGGCGCGTGGCCTCAGCTTTGTAGAGATCGGCGCGCCAGACTACCACGGCACCTTCCTTGTCGGCTGGTTTGATGACCCAGTCTGGGTTTTTGCGGAGTGATTCGATGGCAGTGCGTTCAGAGGGGGAAAGATTGGAGTGAGACAGGGGAGTGGAGAAGTTGAGGCGGTTGACGTCGCGGCGGCAGTTCTGAATGAAGAGTTCCAGAGCCGGGACTTTATGAGGGGGTGATTGGGTGATCAATAGTCGGCCTGGGCTCGGTGGGCCGAAGGGCCTGTATCGCTAAAGACTACTTTTTTTGTTGTTGTCGGCAACTGGTGGTCCAGCACTTTGTTCAATCCGGCCAAAATTCCGAGAGTGAGTTTAATTTGCAAAGAGTGTTTCAGGCTGTGTTTCCACTTTGAAGGAAATTACCTGAAATTCGGGGAAATTCTGGTTGTCTTTGGGTAAATTTAGGGAAATTAAGTGGTAATTTCGGGAAATTCCCGCATCCGGCCTGCGAAGGTGTCCAATCCGGCCCGCAGGATGATTTGGGGGGGGAAAAGTATATTTACGACCATCCGCCCCAGCGCAGTCGGGGGAGGCCTGTCAGCCGCGTCACAATTGAAAATGGCGCCGGTCACGCGGTAGGGACGCAGAATGGCGCCGTCTCCCCGCGCGTGCGCAGTGGGCTGGGTATCTGTGCGTGCGCAGTTACGGAATTTCAGGAAATACCATCAAAATTCCAGGAAATTTGGGATTCTATTCGAGGAAATTTTTTTTTTTTGAGGTACGGAAGCACTGGTTTCAGGGATGCAAGGAAAGTGTTTGGGAATCCTGTTGGCAGATGTTGATGGCACACGATGTTGGGAGTAGGGGGGAAGGGGAGGGGAATGTCCCTTCAGCCACAGACTGGTTCCGCCAAGATGCTGTACAGAACACCACAGGAGATTCTTCTTCCCTGTGGCTATCAAACTGTACAACTCCTCCCCCCTGTCATGGGGTAATCTGACCCCCCCCCCCCACTCCCCAATCTTTGCACATCCCCAATCCTTTCCACTTGTCACTTTAATTTCATGTATCTTGTGTTTTATGACTGTTGGCAGACCAATTACCCCCCTGGGATAAAGAGTCCTGTCGTATCTTGTGTTCTGTGTCTTGTGTCTACTGTTTGTGGGTAAGTGTGTCTGTTTAGTGTTCAGCCATGAGCGAATGGCGGTGCGGGCTCGACGGACCTGGTGGTCTACTCTCGCACCTACTTTCTATGTTTCTATGTTTTCTATGTATCGGACCGGATGCTGCCTGACCCGCTGAGTTCCTCCAGCACTTTGTGTTTCTCTCAAGCTTCCATCATCTGCAGTTCCTTGTGTCTTCTGACTTCCAATTGTGACGGTGTTTGTTTGGTGACAGGTTGCTTCAAGGACGATCGTATTGTCTTTTGGACATGGATGTTTTCGACTTACTTCATGGAGAAGTGGGCCCCGAGACAGGATGACATGTTGTTCTATGTCCGGCGAAAGCTGGCCTTCACTGGTCCCGACATCAGTGAGGGGAAGCAGGTGTGCTCAGCAGACGCCTCGACAATGGAGGTAAAGAGTTCCCTAACAATGAACCATTCTGCATTTCCTTCTCACCGTCTGCTTTGATCTTCATTCTCACACCTTATCCTTCCATATCTCTAGACTGGTCTGAAGGATCACCTTCTCCTAGCCAACAATGATTTATCCTAACTTTTCCTTGAACCGCATCTCCTTTGATGTCTCGTTTTTCACACCTTACCCTTCCTTATCTCTGTGTCTCCCTCTCCCCTGAGTCTGAAGAAGGGCCTCGACCCAAAACATCACCCATTCCTTTTCTCCAGAGATGCTGCCTGTCCCACTGAGTTACTCCAGGACTTTATGTCTATCATTAACAAGAACTTGCTGCATATGGGATGAGATGGTTCCTTATCTAGTGTAAACCAGTATCCGGAGTTCCTTCCTATATAGAGTTATTTAGTCGTACAGTATGGAAACAGGCCCTTCTTGCGCACACCGGCCAACATGTCCCAGTTACACCTGCCTGCGTTTGGCCCATATCCATCCAAACCTGTCCTATCCATGTACCTGTCTAACTGTTTCTTAAACGTTGGGATAGTCCCACCCTCGACTACCCCCTCTGGTAACTTGTTCCACCCACCACCCTTTGTGTGAAAAAGATACCCCTCAGTTTCCTATTAAATCTTTTCCCCTTCACCTTAATCCCATGTTGTCTGGTCCTCGATTCACCTACTCTGGGCCAGAAACTGTGCATCTACCCGATCTATTCCTCTCATGATTTTATAGACTGTTAATTAGTTTGTTATTTCTGTTTTGCTGAACTACTCAGCCGGTTAACTTGTTGATTTGAACGTTTCACATTCTGGACTCGCCCGTTTAAGGTTTTGGAAAAAGTCGACTACTGTGTTTTGTTTAAGAAAGAACTGCAGATGCTGGAAAAATCGAAGGTAGACAAAAATGCTGGAGAAACTCAGCGGGTGAGGCAGCATCTATGGAGCGAAGGAAATAGGCAACGTTTTGGGTGGAGCCTTCAGTCTGAAGAAGGGCCTCGACCCGAAACGTCCCCTATTCCTTCGCTCCATAAATGCTGCCTCACCCGCTGAGTTTCGCCAGCATTTTTTATCAACCTATTGCGTTTTTTGATTCTTTTTGCATCCTTGTGAAAGTTTACCGCTAACCATGGCGTGTGTGAAGTATAGGAACCGAGCAGGGAGGGCTCCCACAAACAGCAACCTGGAATCATACTATTGAGAGAATGGAGCAGCTGGGCTTGTACGCTCTGGAGTTTAGAAGGATGAGAGGGGATCTCATTGAAACACATAAGATTATTTAGGGCTTGGGCATGCTAGAGGCAGGAAACATGTTCCCGATGTTGGGGGAAGTCACAGAGAGTGGTGAGTCTGTGGAATTCTCTGCCTCAGAGGGCGGTGGAGGCAGGTTCTCTGGATGCTTTCAAGAGAGAGCTAGATAGGGCTCTTAAAAATAGCAGAGTCGGGGGATATGGGAAGAAGGCAGGAACTGATTGGGGATGATCAGCCATGATCACATTGAATGGCGGTGCTGGACCGAAGGGCCGAATGGCCTCCTCCTGCACCTATTGTCTATTGTCCAGCTCTAAGGACAGCAGGATGACGCAGCTGGTAGAGTAGCTGCCGCTCAGCGCCAGAGACCTGAGTTGGAACCTGACTACTGTGACCGCTGTGGGCTTTCACCGCGCACTACAGTTTCCTCCCACACTCTAAAGATGCACAGGTTTATAGGTTTATTGGCTTGGTGTAATTGTGATTTTAAATTGTCCCTTGTGTGTGGGTGTAGTCCCCATGGTGTTAGTGTATGGGGATCGCTGGTCGGCATGGGCTGGGTGGGCCGAAGGGCCTGCTTCTGTGCTGTATCGCGAAAATATCTCTATAGTTGAGTTTAGTATACAGCGCAGAAACAGGCCCTTCGGCCCACCGAGTCCATGCCGACCTGCGCTGTTCCCGCACAATGACACTATCCTACACACACTAGGGACAATTTACAAATTTTACAGAGCCCAATTAACCTACAAACCTGTTCAACTTTGGAGTGTGGGAGGAAACCGGAGCGCCTGGAGAAAACCCACGGGGTCACGGGGAGAACGTACAGACAACACCCGTAGTCAGGATCGAACCTGTGTCGATGGCGGTGTAAAGGCAGCAACTCTACCCCTGTGCCCCCGTAAAGGCAGCAACTCTACCCCTGTGCCACCGTGCTGCCCATAGTTCTCGAGCAGAATGAATCCTGAACCCCCTGCCCCAGATTTAAGTGTGTGATCAATGGAACCACGCCTCATAGTTCAGCTAACGTATTCAATACATTTATGTGCGTAAAATTGTTTAAAAGGGAAGTCCACTTGCAGAACAATCTGCTCTTTCATAATTGATTGGATTTGCCCAGTTAAACTTTTCCATGTGAAACTATTTTCTTTACTCAAACCTTAAGGGGGAGAAGCCTGCTAAATATCCCTCTCCCCCCTCTCCCCCCCTCTCCCCCCTCTCCCCCCCTCTCCCCCCCTCCTTTCCCCCTCCTCTCCCCCTCCTCTCCCCCCCCTCTCCCCCCCCTCTCCCCCCCTCTCCCCCCCCCTCTCCCCCCCCCCTCTCCCCCCCTCCCCCCCCCCCCCCCTCTCCCCCCCCCTCTCCCCCCCCCCCTCTCCCCCCCCCTCTCCCCCCCCCCTCTCCCCCCCCTCTCCCCCCCCTCTCCCCCCCCCCTCTCCCCCCCCTCTCCCCCCCCCTCTCCCCCCCCCTCTCCCCCCCCTCTCCCCCCCCTCTGTTCCCCTCCTCCTCCTTTTTCCCTCCCCCCCCTCTCCCCCTCTTCCCCCCCTGCTAAATATCCCTCCCCCCTCTCTCCACCCTCTCTTCATCCCCCTCCTTCCTTTTTTCCCTCCCCCTCTTCCCCCCCCCCCCCCCCCTCTCCCCCTCTTTTTCCCTCTTCCCCCTCCTCCTTTTTTCCCTCCCCCCCCCCCCTCTCCCCCTCTTTTTTCCCACCCCTCCCTCTCCCCCTCTTTGTTCCAGGAAATCTGAGCAGAATAACTGAGTGGCACATCTAAAACCGGGTTTAATTTCCTGTCCACAGGAGACTTTTTCTGAAGCTGAAGTTCAAAGTCGGCCACTTAATTGATCTTAGCCGGAACAACAATTCTTATCCATCTCCAAGCAGGCAGTTCCGTTGCCGTACATTGTGGAATACTGCAGTATGTTAAGGTTCCCTGGAGACCCGTTGAGGAATTTCTCAGCTGTCTCAGAATGAATCACCATGGCTGCTTCTGCCCACATTTACTCTTCCGGGCTCAGGAGGCTTCTCGAGGTGCTTTGCCATTTTTGTCAAGCCCAATAACAATCGCCCCATCAAGTCAATCCTTGAAGCCCAACTTTCTGAAGGAGATTTTGTTTACATGTCCAAATGCCGCTGTGGGTCCATGCCAAGTTGCATCCTGTTACCATTCTGTCATGTTTGCTGCTGCTAGAGTTTAGTTTAGAGATACAGTGCGGAAACAGGTCCGTCGGCCAAGTCCGTGCCGACCAGCGATCCCCGCACACTAGCACTATCCTACACACACGAGGGACAATTTGCATTTATACCAAGCCAATTAACTTAAAAACCTGTACGTCTTTGGAGTGTGGGAGGAAACCGGAGATCTTGGAGAAATCCCACGTAGGTCACGGGGAGAACGTACAAACTCCGTACACACAATCACCCGTAGTCAGGATCGAACCGGGGTCTCTGGCGCTGTAAGGCAACAACTCTACCGCTTTAAATATATAAAAGTCCTGAAGGCAGAATTGTAGACCAATTTTTCTGTAGATCTGCACGGTGGCCCAGCGGTAGAGTTGCTGCCTCACAGCACCAGAGACCCGGGTTCGATCCCGACTATGGGTGCTGTCTGTGTGGAGTTTGTACGTTCTCCCTGTGAATGCGTGGGCTTTCTCCAGGTGCCTAGGTTTCCTCCCACATCCCAAAGACGTACAGGTTTGCAGGTTAATTGGCTTCGGTAAAATTGCAGATTGTCCCTAGCGTGTAGGATAGTGCGAGTGTACGGGGTGATCACTGGTCGGCGCGGACTCGAAGGGCCCCTTTCCGCGCTGTGTCTCTCGATAAGTCTCTCAAGGAGCTGTGCTCTCTTCCTCCGATCCACAGTGCAGCAGTGTTAAATATGGAAGCACTGCTTAGAATCTCTGTGCTGTTTGTGAGCGAGAACGTGTGGGCTCCTCTCGAAAGCCACAGCCTCAGCCTTGAAGAGTGAACTGGCCTTGTCCTCACAATAGTAAGCCAAGTGCCACGGCCATTGTCCTTATCGAAGTGCAGCGGTCGAATACCATGCACAGAAGAACCAACCCTGGACACTGATCTGAAAATTACTTTCTAGCGCTCTTCAAATATAATCTCACTTCTAACCTCGTCAAAAATAGGATGCATGTTTTAGAAACTAGAATATCTAATTCCTAAATTAGGGACTCTTAAAATGAACAGTCAGAAATCATTATCACAATCAATATTCTCAAAGTAGTTTCTAATAATTCTAATCATTTAGAATCATTTCTAATTCATAATTGTGGGGAATTCCAATATATATGGAATTTGGGAAATTCCCATATTTGGGAATTGGGGGATTCTCAATATATGGGGATTGGATATCATTCTAAATTATTATTTCTATTAGAATTTAGAAATGATTATTTCAAATTATTTTTAATTCCCAATTTAAAAATATTAATTTTTATTCCCCTTTTAAATTGGGATATTAAAATCCTATAAAAGGTTTTAGGAGTTTTTCTTCCTAATTCAAAATAAGACTTAAAATCTTGCTGATATTTTCAAGAGAGAGCTAGATAGGACTCTTAATGAAGGCGGAGTCAGGGGATATGGGGAGAAGGCAGGAACGGGGTACTGATTGGGGATGATCAGCCATGATCACGTTGAATGGCGGTGCTGGCTCGAAGGGCCGAATGGCCTACTCCTGCACCTATTGTCTATTGATTGTCAACCTGACCAATGGTGTGTGTGTGTGTGGCTGAAGAAGAGTCCTGACCCAAAACATCACCCATTCTTTTCCACCAGAGATGTTGCCTGACCCGCTGAGTTACACCAGCACTTTGTGTCTATCTTTGTGCATGTGTGTGTCACTATATTGCAATCTATATTACTTTCAGTGTGTAGGAAGGAACTGCAATGCGTTTGACGGCACTGGACCTATATTTGCTGGAGTTTAGAAGAATGAGTGGGGACCTAATTGAAACGTACAGAATAGTGAAAGGCTCGGATAGAGTGGATGTGGAGAGGATGTTTCCACTAGTGGGAGAGTCTAGAACTAGAGGTCATAGCCTCAGTATTAAAGGACGTTTTTTTAGGAAGGAGATGAGGAGAAATTTCTTTAGTCAGAGGGTGGTGAATCTGTGGAATTCCTTGCCACAGAGGGCTGTCGAGGCAAAGTTAGTAGATATATTTAAGGCAGAGATAGATAGATTCTTGATTAGTACAGGTGTCAGAGGTTATGGGGACAAGGCAGGGGAATGAGGTTAGGAGGGTGAGATAGATCAGCCATGTTTGAATGGCGGAGTAGTCATGATGGGCCGAATGGCCTAATTCTGCTCCTATCACTTGTGATGTTATGAACGTATGCGAATGCTGATTTATACCAAAGATAGACACATAGTCAGACACAGTCTGAAAAAAGGTCCTGACCCGAAACGTCACCTGTCCTTTTTCCCCAGAGAAGCTGCCTGACCTGCTGAGTTACTCCAGCACCTTGTGTCTATCTTCTGTCTTAACATAGAAACATAGAAAATAGATGCAGGAGTAGGCCATTTGGCCCTTCGAGCCATTCAATATGATCATGGCTGATCATCCAAAATCAGTACCCTGTTCCTGCATTCTCCCCATCATCCCTTGATTCCGTTAGCCCTGAGAGCTATATCTAACTCGGATATAACTTCTTCAGTTTGATTATGCCAAATACAATTTAAAAGGGGAAAAAAAAATTGTTTTCTCTGAACCTTATTGAACCATAAAGCATCTCCTTCCCTGCTCTCATCCCCTGGGTGTCTGAGCAATACTTTCAGGCTTTGCGTGCGGGGTTAGTCTTGTCGCCTGGCCCTGTCTGTACAACGTTCCCAGACACTCTGCCCTCATCTATTAAGGCAGCCGATTATTCAGCTTCATCAAAATTCCACCTCAGCCGTAACTGCCCAGGGAGTGAACCTACACTGATAATTATTCATGAGCTGAGCACCGGGCCCCAATATATAATTCTGTCGTCTCCATCTCTCTCCCAGTTGTTCCTTGCTACCTAGTTATTTGCATTAGTTCATAAGCGATAGGAGAAGAATTAGGCCATTCGGCCCATCAAGTCTGTAAATAAGCAAACTGTACAATCTGGAGTTCAAGATCATCTTTAATCAGTACCCATATTATAGCTGGTCTACAAAGTCCGCTCCGCCATTCAATCATGGCTGATCTATCTCTCCCTCCTAACCACCTTCTCCCCATGACCCCTGACACCCGTACTAATCAAGAATCTATCTATCTCTGCACTACGGCTGCTGTGCAGAGTTTGAACGTTCTCTCCATGACCTGCATCGGTTTTCCCCGGATGCTCCGGTTTCCTCCCACACTTGAAAGACGTACCGGTTTGTAGGTTAACGGCCTCTGTAAATTGTAAACCCCCCCCCCCCCCTAGTGTGTGTAGGATAGTGCTAGTGTATGGGGATCCCTGGAGAAGATCCCTGCGGCCATCTTGAAACCGCGGTCTCCGGTAGGGAAGCACCGATTCGAGACTCGCCTTGTCTGCACATCTGGCCGCCCGCAGCGGCGACTGCGGAGGTTTGTGGTCCCGACCACAGGGGAAAATGGAGGAGGACTGACCAAACTTTGTGCCTTCCACCACAGTGATGAATGCTGTGGTGGATGTTTGTGTTAGATTTTTATTGTGTATTATGTGTTTTTTTTTATTGTACCGCTGCTGGCAAATTCATTTCACTGCACTTTACTGTGCATGTGACGAATAAATCTGACTATCACTGGTCGGCACAGACTTGGTGGGCCGATGGGCCTGTTTCGGCGCCCATCTCCAAAGTCAATTAGCGGAGGTTAAAAGTCTTGGAAGCAAATAAAAAGTGTGTGTGTGTGTGTGTGTGCGTGTGTGCGTGCGTGCGTGCGTGCGTGCGTGTGTGTGTGTGTGCATCGTTGCACTCAAAGAGCTGTGGTAAAGGTGAGGGGAAGTGAAAGCTCACTTATTGAAATAGTTCCTGTTGCATCTGACTTCTCAGCAAGAATATATTGCACAAAGATTGTTCGCTTGCTCAGGGGCGGCATGATGGCGCAGCGGTAGAGTTGCTGCCTTGCAGCGCTTGCAGCGCCAGAGATCCCGAGTACGGGTGCTGGCTGTATGGTTTGTACATTCTCCCCGTGACTTTTGTGGGTTTTGTCCGAGATCTTTGGTTTCCTCTAACACACCCCAAAGACGTACAGGTTTGTAGGTAAATTGGCTTGGTATAAGTGTAAATTGTCCCGTGTGTGTGCGCGCATAGGGTAGAGTTAATGTGCAGGGATCGCTATTCGATGCGGACATGATGGGCCGAAGGGCCTGTTTCTGCGCTGTATCACTAAACTAACGACTTTTTGCAATTTAGAACAAATCTGATCTTGACTGAGACCAATTCCAGACAGAGAGATGTAGCTTCATCTAAAGGTGAAACAATTAGTTGACAATAAGCCCTCCATGTCAACCCTTTGGAGTGTGGGAGGAAACAGAAGATCTCAGAGAAAACGCACGCAGGTCACGGGGAGAACGTACAAACTCCGTACAGACGGCACCCGTAGTCGGGATTGAACCCGGGTCTCCGGCTCGGCAAGGACGTAAGGTCTACCAACCACGCCACCATGCCGCCCTGTTAAAGAAAATAAATTGTGTTGGCTTTGCAGTTTGGTCTCGTTGCCGCCTCAAAGCCGGGCATGTGAGCCAGCTCCCAGCCTCGTGACCAGGGCCCTCTGAGCTCAGGTAAACTGTAGCCTAACCGCGGAGTAGTGGTGTTGCATTGCTTGCACTCCCTGCTCTCACTTCCTCTCTGTGCGGGGAAAACTTCCTCAAAGCTGCTTTGGAACTGGAGTTTTGAATACTTGCACTGATTCTCAGCCACGGGAGGAGAAGTCATAGAGTGATACAGTGTGGAAACGGGCCCTTCGGCCCAACTTGCCCACACCGACCAACATGTCCCAGCTACACTAGTCCCACCTGCCAGTGTTTGGTCCATATCCCTCCAAACCTGTCCTATCCATGTACCTGTCTAACCTTCTTCTTATGGAGTCCACGCACAAGATTAGAAGTTGTCCAGCCAGAGCTGAACGCACTTCTCGGCATCTGCACAATGGTGTCTGTCTTGTTGCTTCTTGTGCGTGGTGGTGGAAAGATTGGTGGAAACAGGGCCGTGATGTGAACTCTCTTTCCTTGACCCCTCTAACTTTCATAAACATTGGGATAGTCCCAGCCTCAACTACCTCCTCTGGCAGCTTGTTCCATACACCCGCCACCCTTTGAAAAAGTTACGGCTCAGATTCCTATTCAATCTTTTCCCCTTCAACTTAACCCCATGTCCTCGGGTCCTCCATTCGCCTACTCTGGGCAAGAGACCCAATCTATTCCCCTCATGATCTTATACACCTCTATAAGATCACCCCTCATCCTCCTGCGTTCCAAGGAATAGAGACCCAGCCGACTCAACCTCTCACTAGAGTACATCTCCAGGGCATCCCTTACAAATGGCCCACTGCTGCAGTCTGAGTTTGGGTTGATAGAGTCAGGCAGCATCTCTGGAGAAAAGGAGTGTGACGTTTCGAGTCGAGACCCTTCTTCAGACTGAGAGTCAGGGGAGAGGGGAACTAGAGGTATGAAGAAGTACAAAGAACAAATGAATAAAAGGTATGCAAAAGGACAAATCAAAGCCAAGAATGTTGGAGCCCACAATGGTCCATTGTTGGCTGTGGAGGTGATAATGAGTGAAACTAACAAGTGAAACTAAGCAGAGCGACAGTGGAACCAGTCGGACGACTAAGGTGGGGGTGGGACAGAGAGAGAGAGAGGTTTGTTTTCAGGTTACACAAAAATGCTAGAGAAACTCAGCAGGTGCAGCAGCATCTATGGAGCGAAGGAGATAGGTAACGTTTCGGGCCGAAACCCTTCTTCAGGTTGGCAGGAAGGCTACAATGGGAAGTGTTGGTGAATCTTTCACAAGGGTGATGGATTTATAGAACAAGCTTCCATAACAGCATTTAAAATATATTTTTTTAGTTTAGAGATACAGCGTGGAAACAGGCCCTTTGGCCCACCGAGTCCGCACCAGCCAGCCATCCCCGCACACTGACGCTATCCTACACACTAGGGACAATTCACTATGAGTTTCGTTGTTTTTACCGAAGCCAATTAACCGATAAACCTGGTCGTCTTTGGAGTGTGGGAGGAAACCGGAGCACTTGGAGAAAACCCACGCAGTCACGGGGAGAACGTACTGACTGTGTACGGACAGCACCCGTAGTCGGGATTGAACCTGAGTCTCCAGAGCTGCAAGGCAGCAAGCAACTCTGCCGCCCCTAATCTTTGCACCATTCTGTTGCTTTGCATTCATTGTGGAATTTATCCCTCACTGTTGTAACAAACCATGACGTGATGCTGATCTGACATTTATTCTATTGTGGAAGAACGTTTGTACCTGAACTGTTGGTTTTCCTCTCTCTTTCTTGACCTGGCAGGTTGAGGTTGAAGTTTACCGAAGGGATTCCAAGAAGCTGCCTGGTCTCGGTGACCCTGACATTGACTGGGAGGAGAGTGTTTACCTCAACCTTGTCTTGCAGAAGGTATATTATAGACTGGAAACTTGTTTTCTGGTCTTTGACACTCCAACATTTTGTGTCTATCTTCAGTTTGAACCAGCATCTGCAGTTCCTTCCTATAACATTTGAGTTTAGTCTATTGACAATAGACAATAGGTGCAGGAGTAGGCCACTCGGCCCTTCGAGCCAGCACCACCGTTCAATGTGATCATGGCTGATCATCCCCAATCAGTACCCCGTTCCTGCCTTCTCCCTATATCCCCTGACTCCACTATCTTTAAGAGCCCTATCTAATTCTCTCTTGAAAGCATCCAGAGAATTGGCCGCCACTGCCTTCTGAGGCAGAGAATTCCACAGACTCACAACCCACAACAAAAAGTTTTTCCTCATCTCTGTTCTAAGTGGCTTACCCCTTATTCTTAAACAGTTGCCCCTGGGTCTGGACTCCCCCAACATCGGGAACATGTTTCCTGCCTCTAGTGTGTCCAAACCCTTAATAATCTTATATGTTTCAATAAGATCCCCTTTCATCCATCCTTCTAAACTCCAGAGTATACACGCCCAGCTGCTCCATTCTATCAACATATGACAGTCCCGTCATCCCGGGAATTAACCTGGTGAAACTACACTGCACTCCCTCAATAGCAAGAATGTCCTTCCTCAAATTTGGAGACCAAAACTGCACACAATACTCCAGGTGTGGTCTCACTAGGTTTAGTCTTTGAGTTTAGTCATGTACTGTCCTCGAGTTGCATTGCTAGAAATAGTTTTAAACCAATTTAAAAAATAAAAAATAAAACTTGAAAAAAAAACTTGTTTTACTGATCCCCGAGATATGCTATTGCCTTTGGGTTGTTATATTTTTACTTTTTGTGTTAAAAGACTCGGCCGATTATTTCTCTTAAGTTGACAGATTTCCTGCACCACGTATTTTAGTCGACTGAAGTGGAACCTTTTTCAAAAAGGGTCTTGACCCGAAACGTCACCTATTCCTCTTCTCCAGAGATGCTGCCTGACCTGCTGAGCTTCTCCAGCTCTTTGTGTCTATCTGAGGAGGAACATCCAACTGAACTGACCTCAAAGGTTGACACAAAGTACGGGAGTTACTCGGCAGATCAGGCAGCATCTCTGGAGAACATGGATAGGTGACGTTTTCGGTCAGGATCTTTCTTCAGACTCCAACATTTTGCGTCCATCACTCTCACACTCTCACACACTCTGACTCTCACACACTCTGACTCTCACACTCTCTGACTCTCACACACTCTGACTCTCACACACTCTGACTCTCACACACTCTGACTCTCACACACTCTGACTCTCACACTCTGACTCTCTGACTCTCTCACACTCTGACTCTCACACACGCTGACTCTCACACACGCTGACTCACACACGCTGACTCTCACACACGCTGACTCTCACACACGCTGACTCTCACACACGCTGACTCTCACACACTCTGACTCTCACACTCTGACTCTCACACACGCTGACTCTCACACACGCTGACTCTCACACACTCTGGCTCTCACACTCTGACTCTCACACTCTGACTCTCACACTCTGACTCTCACACACGCTGACTCTCACACACGCTGACTCTCACACACTCTGACTCTCACACTCTGACTCTCTGACTCTCTCACACTCTGACTCTCACACACGCTGACTCTCACACACGCTGACTCTCACACACGCTGACTCTCACACACGCTGACTCTCACACACGCTGACTCTCACACACGCTGACTCTCACACACGCTGACTCTCTCACACTCTGACTCTCACACACGCTGACTCTCACACACGCTGACTCTCACACACGCTGACTCTCACACACGCTGACTCACACACGCTGACTCTCACACACGCTGACTCTCACACACGCTGACTCACACACGCTGACTCACACACGCTGACTCACACACGCTGACTCTCACACACGCTGACTCTCACACACGCTGACTCACACGCTGACTCTCACACACGCTGACTCACACACGCTGAATCTCACACACGCTGACTCACACGCTGACTCACACACACGCTGACTCTCACACACGCTGACTCACACACACGCTGACTCACACGCTGACTCACACACACGCTGACTCTCACACACGCTGACTCACACACACGCTGACTCACACGCTGACTCACACACACGCTGACTCACACACACGCTGACTCACACACACGCTGACTCTCACACACGCTGACTCTCACACACTCTGACTCGCACACTCTGACTCTCACACACTCTGACTCACACACGCTGACTCTCACACTCTGACTCTCACACACGCTGACTCACACACTCTGACTCTCTCACACTCTGACTCACACACACGCTGACTCTCACACACGCTGACTCACACACACTCTGACTCACACACTCTGACTCACACACTCTGACTCTCTCACACTCTGACTCTCACACACTGTGACTCTCACACACGCTGACTCACACACTCTGACTCACACACACTCTGACTCTCTCACACTCTGACTCTCACACTCTGACTCTCTCACACTCTGACTCTCACACACGCTGACTCACACACGCTGACTCACACACGCTGACTCACACTCTCTGACTCTCACACACTGACTCTCACACACGCTGACTCTCACACACTCTGACTCTCACACACGCTGACTCTCACACACTCTGACTCTCTCACACTCTGACTCTCTCTGCAGCTGGAGTACATGGTGACGTGTGCGGTCTGCACGCGCTCAGAAGGGGGTGACATTCACGTCCATAAAAAGAAATCCCAGGTGAGTTTAATTTAGACATACTTTTAGTTTAAAGATACAGCGCGGAAACAGGCCCTTCGGCCCACCGAGTCCGCACCAACCAGCGATCCCCGCACATTAACACTATCCAACGCACACCAGGGACAATTTACACATACACCAAGCCAATTAACCTACAAACCTGTACGTCTTTGGAGCGTGGGAGGAAACTGAAGACCTCGGAGAAAATCCACGCAGGTCACGGGGAGAACACACAAAGTCCGTACAGACAGCACCCGTAGACAGGATGGAACCCGGGTCTCCAGCGCTGTAAGGCAGCAACTCTACCGCTGCACCACCGTGCCTCCCGAGTGACGGCCCTTTTTCAGGGAGAAGTTCTGGTGAATGTGGGAAGCCCCTATACGGTGATCTTGGTGAGGTTTCAGGTCAAGACACCTTCAGTCACCTATTCCTTCTCTCCAGAGATGCTGCCTGTCTCGCTGGGTTACTCCAGCTTTTTGTGTCTATTTTCGGTTTAAACCAGCATCTGCAGTTCCTTCCTATTCTTTATCTGCATGTAAAGGCTCTGTGCATTAAAGTGGATGATGCACATTATTCATTTCTTTATTTTAGGTCATAAGATATAGGGGCAAAATTAGGCCATTCGGCCCATCGAGTCTGCCCTGCCATTCCATCGTTTCTAATCTATTTTTCCTCTCAACTTCATTTTCCTGCCTTCTCCCTGTAACTTTTAAAGCCCTCACTAATCACGAATCTGAAGAAGGGTCTCGACCCGAAACGTCACCTATTCCTTCGCTCCATAGATGCTGCCTCACCCGCTGAGTTTCTTCAGCATTTTTGTCTACCTTCGATTTTTCCAGCAGCTGCAATTCTTTCTTAAACAAGAATCTATCAGTCTTTGCTTTAAAAATACCCATTGATTTGGTCTCCACTGCCAACTGCAGCAATGATTCCCACAGATTCACCACCCTTGGACTAACTAAATAAATACCTGCTCATCTTCATACTAAAGGTACGTCCTTTAATTCTGAGGCTGCGATCTCTCGCCCTAGAATCTCCCACTGGTGGAAACATCCTCTCCACATCCACTCTATCCAGGCCTTTCGTTATTTGGGATGTTTCAATGAGACCCCCCCCCCCCTCCCCCCCCCCATGCTTAATTTTCCAGCTTCATTCACTCTTTCCAAGTAAGAACAAGTCTGGTTTCTTCCCCCGACCCATCTCCGTCACTGCGTATCAATGAGTAATCCAGCCCGAGCCTTGGTTGACAAAAGTCAGGTCCTCTTGATGGCTGCCTCGTGAGGTTGAGTGGGCAAGTTGCCGTGTGTTGTACAAAGGGTATTTCTCCTGGTTAATAACCAGCGGTAGTCGTGGAGCTAGTTTGCAAATGGTATAACCTGCGAACAACAAACTTCATTGTAATGGGAAGTGATTCAGCGATCAGTTGTGAATCTCAGCGAGTTGGTTCACACGTGCATCCGGGCAGGCCTTGGTCTTATTGATTTTCTGTGGGGATTAGGTTTTTTTTTCATTTAAGTGCGGAAACAGGCGCTTCGGCCCAGCGAGTCCGTGTTGACCAGCCACCACCCGTACACTAGCTCTATCCTACACACACTAGGGATCATTTACAGAAGGCAAATTAACCTGCAACTCGCACGACTTTGTAGTGTGGGAGGAAACCGGAGCAAACCCATGGGGTCACAGGGAGAACATGCAAACTCCGTACAGACACCAGGCCTTAATACAAGGTAATAATAATAATAATAAATTTTATTTATGGGCGCCTTTCGAGAGTCTCAAGGACACCTTACAAAAATTGAGCATGTAGAGGAAAAACATGTAAGGGGTATGAAATAAATAGTAGAGACATGACTAGTACACAAAGTAAAGACAGAATTCAATACAAAACACAGTATGAGGCAATTAATGCACAGATGAAAAGGGACGGGGACGTGGGGCTAAGGATAGGCAGAGGTGAAGAGATGGGTCTTGAGGCGGGACTGGAAGATGGTGAGGGACACGGAATTGCGGATCAGTTGGGGGAGGGAGTTCCAGAGCCTGGGAGCTGCCCTGGAGAAGGCTCTGTCCCCAAAACTGCGGAGGTTGGACTTGTGGATCTGAGGGACCATGAGGGTTGGTAGGGGGAGAGGAGGTCAGTGAGATATGGGGGGGCCAGATGGTGGAGGGCTTTGTAGGTGAGGACCAGGATTTTGTAGGTGATCCGGTGGGAGATGGGAAGCCAGTGAAGTTTTTTGAGGACTGGAGTGATGTGATGCCAGGATTTGGTGTGGGTGATGAGTCGGGCGGCTGCGTTCTGGACCAGTTGGAGTCGGTTGATGTAGGTGAATTCTGTCTTTACTTTGTGTACTAGTCATGTCTCTACTATTTATTTCATTCCCCTTACATGTTTTTCCTCTACATGCTCAATTTTTGTAAGGTGTCCTTGAGACTCTTGAAAGGCGCCCATAAATAAAATTTATTATTATTATCAAGGTAAGGCAAAGCATTGTCGGCAAGGCATGGTAATGAAGGCAAGGTAGTGAAGACAAGGCAAGCCAAGGCATTGAGGGCAATTAGGCCTTAATACAAGATAGACACAAAATCCAAGAGTAACTCAGCGGGACAGGCAGCATCTCTGGAGAGAAGGAATGGGTGACGTTTCGGGTCAAGACCCTTCTTTAGCCCTTAATACAATTTGTTGGGGTTTTGAGATTGCAACCTTCACGTGGTCCGCCCTGTTTCGACGAATGCAATCAACCCGGCGTACACAATCAAATAAGATCAAATAGAACAAGTTGCCCTACAACTTTAGGCTGTGCACGCCATACACAAGAAGAAGAAGAAGGAGAATACAATTTGTTGTTGCACAAGTTATCATCATACTACATCGTTGGACTCGTTTCTCCCTTGCGTATTTTTTGTGTTTACAGCAAGTATTTGCGTCCCCAAGCAAGCACCCCATGGACAGTAAAGGCGAGGAGTCCAAGATCAGTTACCCCAACATCTTCTTCATGATCGACAGTTTTGAGGAGGTAATGTCTCGTCGTCCTGGTTGATGGGTAAATGTGCAGTGAAATAGAGTTGTGGTGCTTGTAAAGGGTGATTGGAGGGAAGCTTGATAATCTCTAACCTCCTTTAATGCTAGAAACAGACAATAGGTGCAGGAGTAGGCCATTCAGCCCTTCGAGCCAGCACCGCCATTCATTGTGATCATGGCTGATCATCCCCAATCAGTACCCCGTTCCTGCCTTCTCCCCATATCCCCTGACTCCGCTATATTTAAGAGCCCTATCTAGCTCTCTCTTAAATTAAATTAAATTAAATTTCTTTATTTATATAGCACATTTTTAGTCAACTTGCATTGACCCCAAAGTGCTTCACATAATTACATCCACACACACAGGCAAAGGTCACAACACCCAAGGACACAACGACAGTATGCACTCCAAGCGGGTTTCGAACCAGCTAACTTCCGGTTGCCAGCCGAACACTTAGCCCATTGTGCCATCTGTCGTCCATCTTGAAAGCATCCAGAGAACCTGCCTCCACCGCCCTCTGAGGCAGAGAATTCCACAGACTCACCACTCTCTGTGAGGAAAAAGTGTTTACTCGTATCCGTTCTAAATGGCTTGCTCCTTATTCTTAAACACTCTAAATCATGTTCTCTTCCGCCTTGCAGGTGTTCAGCGACATGTCCGTCGGCGAAGGAGAAATGGTCTGTGTGGAGCTGGTGGCCAGTGACAAAAACAACACCTTCCAGGGTGTGATCTTCCAGGGATCTATAAGATACGAAGCGCTGAAGAAGGTGTATGATAACCGGGTGAGAGAGTGCGTCCTCTTCAGCGTGCTGGCCCACAGCAAGCTTGTGATCTCGCCCCGCTAGACACACAGTGAAAAGAAAATGCCCCGAGCTGCTCTAGCAGTTAAAGTTGATTACAGATACAAACCCCAGAGAAACATGGAAAATAGGTGCAGGAGGAGGTCATTCAACCCTTCGAGCCAGCACTGCCATTCAATGTGGACGACAGATGGCACAATGGGCTAAGTGTTCGGCTGGCGACCGGAAGGTAGCCGGTTCGAATCCCGCTTGGAGTGCGTACTGTCGTTGTGTCCTTGGGCAAGACACTTCACCCACCTTTGCCTGTGTGTGAATGTGTGTGAGTGATTGGTGGGGGTCGGAGGGGCCGTAGGCGCAGATTGGCAGCCACGCTTCCGTCAGTCTGCCCCAGGGCAGCTGTGGCTACAGAAGTAGCTTACCACCGTCGAGTGTGACTGAGGAGTGAATGAATAATGCGATGTAAAGCGCCTTGAGTATTAGAAAGGCGCTATATAAATCCCATCCATTATTATTATTAATGTGATCATGGCTGATCATCCAAAATCAGTACCCTATTCCTGCCTTCTCCCCACATCCCTTGATTCCATTAGCCCAAGGAGCTTGGTTCTTGGTTTCTTGGTCCTCCAAAATATTCCAAATGGAATTTAAACTGGAGGTGGTACCTCATGGTGGTACCCCATCTCCCCCCTCCCCCACACCTCTCTCCCTCTCCCCTCTCGCCTCCCCTCCCCCACCCCTCTCCCTCTCCATCTCCCTCTCCTCACCCCTCTCCTCACCCCCCTCCTCCCACCCCCATCCCTCTCTCCCCCACCCCCCTTCCCTCTCCACCCCAGCCCCTTCCCTCTCTCCTTCCACCCTCTTCCCCCTACCCCTCCGGGAACCGCATGGAAACCTTGCGTGGGGCGCAAAGTCTCCCGAGGTTTCCGTTCAGGTTTCCTAAGTGGGACAGGGGCTTAAGGCAGCAACTCTGCCGCTGCAGAGTGGACCGCAGCGCTCGGTGCCGCACAGCGGATGTGGAATGAGCAAACACGACTCTTGTCGCTAATCTGTCGTCCTATATTTAAACCTGAGGAAAATAGCAATGAGATCATTTATCACTGAATAATTTCAATTCGATAAGAGAGAAATGTATTTTCTCTTTCGGTAATTGGTAAATGTTGGGCACGCTGTTCAGGACGGTTGCAGTGGGAAACAATTTTGGAGAAATAATTTTGAGCCCGTGAGGTCAGATTTCATCCATTGCTTGCGTTTCGTGGAGTCATCGTCATACAGCACAGTAACGGGCCCTTCAGCCCAACTTGTCCACGCTGAGCGGGGCTTAATGCCGGCTAAATCAATGGCGGCACGGTGGCGCAGCGGTGGAGTTGCTGCCTTACGGTGCCAGAGACCCCGGGTTCGATCCTGACAACGGGTGCTTGACCGTGCCGCGTTTGTACGTTCTCCCCGTGACCTGCGTGAGTTTTCTCCGAGATCTACGGTTTGCTCCCACGCTCCAAAGACGTGCAGGTTTGTAGGCTAATGGGCCTGTCCCACTTAGGCAACTACAGGCGACTAGGCTGTTGCCACATGGTCGCCGGGGTGTCGCCTGTATGGTCGCGAGTCGTCTCCTCAGTCGCCCAAAGAGTCGTAGCGTCTTTCTGGTCGCCGCTGGATTTTCAACAAGTTGAGATATTTTCGGCAACAGTGGCGACCGTGGGTTTGACGCCAATGAGCGTAGCTTGACATAGGTGCTGGCGTAGGTTGTCGCTAGGTTAAGGTAGGTTGTTGCTGCTGCTGTCTTTAGCGAATTCCATTGCCGTATTCACCGGCAGTCGCCTAAAAAATCGGCTAAGTGGGACAAGCCCATAATTGGTTTGGTTTAAATGTAAAATTGTCCCTCGTGTGTGTGTAGGGTAGTGTTAATGTGCAGGGATCACTGGTCAGTGCGGACCTGGTGGGCCGAAGGGCCTGTTTCCACGCTGAATCTCTAAACTAAACTAGTCTGCCGACTAGCCTTGAAGGTTGCCGTGGTAACGTGACTTATGTGAGGTGTGTGTGGAAACATAGAAAATAGGTGCCATTCGGCCCATCGAACCGAATCGAGGCCTTTGGAGTGGTACATTTTCTTCTGTTCAGTTTTACTAAACTAAACTAAACATGTGGTTGTTTCTTCCAGGTCAGTGTGGCTGCCAAGATGGCCCAGAAGATGTCGTTTGGGCTTTACAAATACAACAACATGGAGTTTGTGCGGATGAAGGGGCCGCAGGGCAAGGGGCATGCGGAGATGGCTGTGAGCCGCGTGGCCACCGGGGACACCTCCCCCTATGGGACGGAGGAGGGATCTGAGCCAGGCTCTCCCCTGCATGATCAGGTAACCATGGACACTCCTCAGGGCCGGGCATGGTTGCCGGGGACACCCGCTTCCCCCAACCTCTCCCCCATGCATGGTTGGGTTCCTCGTTTCTGGGGGGTGCCGTTTCGATCTGTTCACCATTTAGCAATCAAAGGCTGAAATCTCCTCGCTGTTAACGGCATGGCGACAGAGTTGCTGCCTGGCAGCGCCAGTGACCCGGGTTCGATCCTGACCACGACTGCTGTCTGTACGGAGTTTGCACGTTCTCCCCGTGACCGTGTAGAATCTACGTGCTCTGGTTTCCTCCCACACTCCAGGCTTGTTGGTAAATTGATTTCTGTAAAAATTAGTATATTGTTCCTAGTGTGCAGGATAGTGCTAGTATACGGGGTGATCGCTGGTCGGCACGGACTCGGTGGGCCGAAGGGCCTGTTTCCGCGCTGTATCTCTAAACTAAAGTCCGATGTGCCATTTTTAACAACCCTCTGTGCTGTCCCAACCTCTCCCCACGCATCCTTTGGCGACCAGTAGAACACCCCTCAGCGAAATCTCTACAGAATAAATTGTCTCCTGTTAAGGCCATGTCATAAGGACATAGTGATAGGAGTAGAATTAGGCCATTTGGCCCATCAAGTCTACTCCGCCATTCAATCATGGCTGATCTATTTCTCCCTCCTAACCCCATTCTCCTGCCTTTTTTCCGTAACCTCTGACACCCGTACTAATCAAGAATCTACCTATCTCTGTCTTAAAAAAATATCTTCTGACTTGGCCTCCACAGCCTTCTGTGGCAAAGAATTCCACAGATTCACCACCCTCTGACGAAAGAAATTTCTCCTCATCTCCTTCCTAAAAGAACGCCCTTTAATTCTGAGCCTATCACCTCTAGCCCTAGACTCTCCCACTAGTGGAAACATCCTCTCAACATCTCCGCTCAAAATAAGCGAAGGTCTCTGGCCCTTTCCCCAGCACGCCTGTGTTTCTTCCAGCAGTGGGCCTGTATCTTCCTGTAAGTGAATGCGGGTCGTTTAGCCAGTGTTTCTGCAGCAGTTTTTCCCCCATCGTGCCTGTGTGCGACATCTTCCAACTCACCATGTTGCGATTTCTCCTCCCCAGGGGGATGAGTCTCCTTCCTGCAGTGCCTTCTGGGTATGTTGACCACCCTCACCAGTCTGTGTTGTGTTTGCTGTCTCCCCCTTTCTTTCTTTTTTTAAATGTGCTCGATGGATGGGACCCTCCCCTAGCGGAGTCTAGAACCATTGCATGCGTAGATGTTTGTGATGGTAACCTGTCCATGCATTGCTTAAACCTCAAAGTGACCGCTAGTGATATTTGGTCCTGGATTTGCAGCCACTTTGTGTCATTCTGAACCGTTCATTTAAGAGATCCCTGCATGCCCACCTGCCCCTAACACAATGGCTGTCTGTACCCCATTGCCTTGCCTGCCTTTCTCCATCACAGTCAGTATTGCAGTAAACCCTCATTATTACAGTCCTCTTTATAACGGATTTCATTATAGTCGACCGCCTCTGCTGATGCTGATGCTGGAAATTCGAAGGTACACAAAAATGCTGGAGAAACTCAGCGGGTGCAGCAGCATCTACAGAGCGAAGGAAATAGGCAACGTTTCGGGCCGAAACCCTTCTTCAGAAGAAGGGTTCTTCGTCTGATGAAGGGTTTCGGCCCGAAACGTTGCCTATTTCCTTCGCTCCATAGATGCTGCGGCACCCGCTGAGTTTCTCCAGCATTTTTGTGTACCTCCGCCTCTTTAAGAACGCAGGCTGTAAGTTACACTGTGGAGGAAGTTGGGATTGACAAGGCATTGGCATTGACGAAGCATTGACTGTTGGCAAGGCATTGACCATTGCCAAGGCATTGACATTGACAAGGGATTGACCAGGCATTGGATTGACAAGGCATTGGCATTGACAAGCAATCACTCTGATCGACACTTAACTCTATTAAACGATGTAACAACCAGCCTTTAGTATTTCTAGCTTGCAGTAACAAAAAAAAACAACTCACAGAGTGACCACTAGGTGGTTGGAGTGAACCCCTTGCTCTGTTATAGTGGACAATAACAACACCATTCTCTATCCTGTGCTCTGTTATAACGAGGGGTTCCTGTATTTAACTTCTGGTGAAAGGCCTCAGTTGAACAAACTACAGAGACATTTAAAATAATTTGAGTTGCAGTTCAGTTTATTGTCACCTGTCCCGAGGTATAGTGAAAAGCTTTTTTCAATTGATGAAGTGTTTTTACATTGGGTGGTTATGTTGAAGGCTCACGATTTAGATAGTCAGTCATTGAGCCTGTTTGATTTCCCCGAGAGAGTAATTTATTTGGCTCTGATTATTATTTGCGTGGGTTAATAAATATTTTATGGATTTCTAACACATTGTTCAGTATCAATTACGGTCGGGCAATGGTGGATTTTATCGTGTTGTTTGAGAAGATTTAGATGGGCAGTCACGGTGGCACAGCGGTAGAGTTGCTGCCTTACAGCAAAATGCAGCGCCAGAGATCCGGGTTCGATCCCGACTACGGGTGCTGTCTTGTATGGAGTTTGTACGTTCTCCCCGTGATCTGCGTGGGTTTTCTCTGAGATCTTCGGTTTCCTCCCGCACTCCAAAGACGTACAGGTTTGTAGGTGGATTGGATTAATTGGCTTGATTTTTTTTTTTTAATTTTAATTGTCCAAGTTGGCGATATGCAGAGCACTGCCCTGCCGAATACAAAATTCAGAAGGAAGATTCACGAGGGTGTTGCCAGGACTTGAGGGTCTGAACAATAGGGAGAGGTTGAGCAGGCTAGGACTTTATTCCTTGGAGCGCAGGCGGATGAGGGATGAGGCGTATAAGTTCATGAGTATCCCTTGCCAGAGTAGGAGAAGATTTAATAGGAGCCGAGGGGTAACTTTTTCACATCGAGGGTGGTGGGTGTGTGGAACGAGCTGCCGGAGGAGGTAGTTGAAGCAGGTACTGTCGCAGCGTTTAAAAAAACATTTCGACAGGTACACGGATAGGACAGGTTTAGAGGGATATGGGCCAAAAGCAGTCAGGTGGGACTAGTGTAGATGGGGTATGTTGGTCGGTGTGGGCAAGTTGGGCTGAGGGGCCTGTTTATAGGCCGTATCACACTGATCGAGATTCTCTGAATCCAAGTTGAGGTAGGTCAAACATTTTATTTCATAGAAACAAGGAACTGCTGATGCTGGTTTATAAAAAATAAAAAAACACAGAGTGCTGGAATAACTCAGCAGGTCAGGCAGCATCTCTGGAGAACACTCAGACTGAAGAATTGTCCCGACCTATCCATGTTCTCCAGAGATGAGCGGCACGGTGGCGCAGCGGCAGAGTTGCTGCCTTACAGCGCCAGGAACCCGGGTTCGATCCTGACTCCGGGTGCTGTCTACACGGAGTTTGCATGTTCTCCCCGTGACCTGCGTGGGTTTTTTCCGAGATCTTTTGTTTCCACCCACACTCCAAAGACGTACAGGTTTGTAGCTTAATTGGCTTGGTACAAATGTAAATTGTCCCTTGTGTGTAGGATAGTGTTGATGTGCGGGGATCGCTGGTCGGCGCGGACCCGGTGCTGTATCTCTAAACTAAACTTATAAACTAAGATGCTGCCAGACCCGCTGAGTTACTCCACTATTCCACTTTGCATTAGTTTTATTTCTAGCCCTTTCCTGTAGCTTTAACGTGGAAAATAACTATCCATCTTGTTAGCAAGACCTGAATATATTGTGCTGTACTTCAACTAGCTCTGTGCAATCCACAGGTGCAGATAATGGGAGCTGGATATTTAAGATGCTTTCCTCTCTCCTCATCTCCTCCTCCTTCCTTTTGCTCCCTCGCTTTTCAAGAACAAGATATGTGAAGGTCATTATTTTTGGTGCCAGACAGCAGCTGTGCACAGCATTGTAATGAACACTGCCTGGTGGTGCTGTGATTGGGACTGCAGCATTGCTGGGCCTAGTGGAACTGAGATGATAGAGTTAGCCACGGTCTGCTCCGTTTGCAGTTGGCATCGGAACAACGGCTGCGGGAGCCTGGGTTTGACCAGAGTGGCACCAGCGTAGTTCCCTTCTCTAACTTCAAGTAGCCCTTGCTTTCCCTCTCCCTCCATCCCTTCCCCATCCCAGTTCGCCTGATCCTCCTGATTAAATTTTACATTCTATGCCCCGTTGTCACCTTCCCCTGACTAACTGTGATCTATTCTGCACTTTCCTTGAACTTTCTCCCCTTTGGTCTCGCTTTGTTTCACACCTTCGTATAGACACGCGAGAGGCAGGAAACATGTTCCCGATGTTGGGGGGGGGTCCAGAACCAGGGGCCACAGTTTAAGAATAAGGAGTAAGCCATTTTGAACGGAGACGAGGAAACACTTTTTCTCACAGAGAGTGGTGAGTCTGTGGAATTCTCTGCCTCAGAGGGCGGTGGAGGCAGATTCTCTGGATGCTTTCAAGAGAGAGCTGGATAGGGCTCTTAAAAATAGCGGAGTCGGGGGATATGGGGAGAAGGCAGGAACGGGGTACTGATTGTGGATGATCAGCCATGATCACATTGAATGGCGGTGCTGGCTCGAAGGGCCAAATGGCCTACTCCTGCACCTATTGTCTATTGTCTGTTGACCGTGGCAACAAGCACTGTGCTGGAGAAACTATTGCATTGCTCCAGATTCCAGCATCTGCAGTCTCTTTCATTCTAGTTCTTCACTGACCTTTGAGTGCACTGGAGAATAGTCCAGAGTTATTCAGCACTTCTAGGCCTAATGGGCTGCATCGAGAGAGCCAACAGTGCCTTATTGACCTATGTACCGAATCGGATCAATGACATTCTAACTGTGCAGCAGCCCAGCAGGTTTTTAAATTCACTGTTGAATAGGTAACCTAACAAAACAAACATTAAAAATAAAGTTCCGTTTGGGCGGCACGGTGGCGCAGTGAAATAACTGCAGCCTCACCGCGCCAGAGACCCGGGTTCGATCCTGACTGCGGGTGCTGTCCGAACAGAGTTTGCACGTTCTCCCCGTGACCGCGTGAGGTTTGGCGTCAGAGGCGGGGCTGAGGGTAGGCCCCAATAGAAGTTTATAAAATGGTGAGAAGCATAGATATGGTAGACAGTCAGAAACTTTTCCCCAAGGTGGGAATGTCAAAAATTAGAGGGCACGGCAGTAACGGAAGAGAAGCAAAGTTTAAAGGAAATGTATGGAGCAATTTCTTTCACAGTGGTGAGTGTCTGGAACACGCTGCCAGGGGTGATGGTGGAGGCAGATACGATAGTGGCGTTCAAGAGGTTTTTTAGATGGGCGCATGGATATGCAGGGAATGGAGGGATACGGATTATGTGCGGGCAGAGTTGATCATTTTAACTTGGCGTCTTGTGTGGCACAGGCATTGTGGGCCGAAGGGCCTGTGTCTGGGCTGCGCTGTTCTAAGTTCTGTTGGCAAGGCGATGAGGAAAGAAATTGGAACATATTTGTGCCATTTATTTGTCGCAGTAATGGCACACTTCATGACGAAACCCTCCGCTCAACTCTCTTCGTCTTACTCTGAGATCAAATATTGAACAAATACTTCTTCAATGTCACACCACATTTGAGGCGGGCGGCACGGTGGCGCAGCGGTAGAGTTGCTGCCTTACAGCGCTGAGTTGGATCCAGAGTGCGGGTGCTGCTGTCTGTAAGGAGTTTGTACGTTCTCACTGTGACCATGTGGGTTTCCTCTGGGTGCTCCGGTTTCTCCCCCCCCCCCTCCATTTTCCAAAGACGTACAGGTTTGTAGCTTAATTGGCTTCCGTAAATTGTCCCTAGTGTGTGTAGGAAGTACAAGCGTACAGGGTTATTGCTGGTCGGTGTGGACGCGGTGGGCCGAAGGGCCTGTTTCAGTGCTGTAACTAAACTAAAGTCCCTTGAACGAGATGCGCCATTTTGAGCAACACTCTGTGTTTATATAAAAAATAAGTTATCCCAACTTCTCTTAACACTTCCTTTGGAGGCCATTTTAAGTAGAATACCCCTCGGCGAAATCCCACCAGCTTCTGTTAAATCTCCTCTGCTTCCTGTTCCAGTAGAAATAGTCCCAGTCGCCTTTGTCTCAAGTCAAGTCAAGAGAGTTTATTGTCATGTGTCCCAGATAGGACAATGAAATTCTTGCTTTGCTTCAACACAACAGAATATTGTAAGCATAAATACAGAACAGCTCAGTGTGTCTGTATATCATAGACCATATATAGACAGTATAGACCATATATATACGGATAAACAAACGGATAAAGTGCAATAGGCTGTTATAGTTCAGAGTTTGTTTGATGGTGAGTTTAATAGCCTGATGGCTGTGGGGAAGAAGCTGTTCCTGAACCTGGATGCACCAGATTGCAGGCTCCTGTACCTTCTACCTGATGGCAGCGGAGAGTTGAGTGTGTGGCCAGGATGGTGTGGGTCCTTGATGATGCTGCCAGCCTTTTTGAGGCAGCGACGGCGATAGATCCCCTCGATGGTGGGGAGGTCTCATAGGGCAATCTCCCATTTCTGTACATCTGGCATTCCTTCAGTTTAGTTTATAGTCACGTGTACCGAGGTATAGCAAAAAACTTGCGTGCTAACCTGTCAGCGGAAAGACAATACATGATTACAATTTAGCCATTCACGGTGTTCAGATCATAAGTGATAGAGCAGAATTAGGCCATTCGGCCCATCAAGTCGACTCCGCCATTCGATCATGGCTGATCGATCTCGCCCTCCCAACACCATTCTCCTGCCTTCACCCCATAACCCCTGACACCCGTACTACTCAGGAATCTATCTGTCTCTGCCTTAAAAATATCCATTGACTTGGCCTCCACGGCCTTTTGTGGCAATGAATTCCACAGATGGAGATGTAAGAGTGTGGAGCGATGTGTGTGTGTGTGTGTGTGTGTGTGTGTGTGTGTGTGTGTGTGTGTGTGTGTGTGTGTGTGTGTGTGTGTGTGTGTGTGTGTGTGTGTGTGTGTGTGTGTGTGTGTGTGTGTGTGTGTGTGTGTGTGTGTGTGTGTGTGTGTATCTGCGTGTGTATCTGCGTGTGTGTGTGTATCTGCGTGTGTGTCCTCGTGTGTATCTGCGTGTGTATGCGCCATCTTGGTTTGGGCGCCATCTTGTCATCCAGTGTTGTTTGGGGGTGTTGACTATATCCTTTTTTTGGGGGGGGTTTGTTTGCAGGTGACGTCGTTCAGCACCCCTCCCACGCCGGAACGCAACAACCGGCCGTCGTTCTTCTCCCCCTCGCTCCGCCGAAAGACGCCCAAAAACAGGATGGCAGAGATGAAGAAGTCTCATTCGGCCAACGACAGCGAGGAGTTCTTCAGACATGGATCAGACAACGGAGACTCGGAAGGTGCGTCATACGCCCCTTGTGCGGCTCCTGCTGCTTGCTGTACGGGTGTCGGGGGTTATGGGGAGCAGGCAACAGAATGGGGTCAGGAGGGAGAGATAGATCGGCCATGATTGAATGGCGGAGTCGACTTGATGGGCCGAATGGCCCAATTCTGCTCCTACTCCTTGTGACCTTAAACCATGCGCCCGCATTGAAGTGATCAAGAGGCGAGAGTGTTGTATTGTCATATATGTCCCGAATCAGAAATTTAATCCACGTTCTCCTATTTTCGCAATAACGCACTCAGATATGTGCCGAGCACACGTTTGACTTGCGTGCTTTTTGGTTTATGCACTGCTTTTCCAGCGTGCTGCTTTTCAAAACTCGCTGCTCTTCAAACGTGACCCCTCCCTCCACATAAAATGCGACGTGCCTGTACATCCTTCCCCCCCCCCCCCCTCTCCCTCCTCCACAAACCTTTGTCAGCATCCTCCTGGCCTTGCAGCTTTGAATTTCCTCCCCTCTCTCCACCAAAGATTCTTCTAAAACCAGAGTATCTTTCATTTTCGTTTTGTTTTACTCGTGGGCACACAGCATGGAAACAGGCTGTGGGCCTACGACTCAAGTCTCAGTCTGAAGAAGTGTCTCGACCCGAAACGTCACCTTTTCCTTCCTCCATAGATGCTGCCTCACCCGCTGAGTTTCTCCAGCACTTTTATCTACCTTCGATTTTTCCCATATCTGCAGTTCCTTCTTAAACGGGCACTTTGGCCCAACATGTCCCATCAACACTAGTCCTGTGTTCGGCCCATATCCCACTAAACCTGTGCTATCCATGTACTTGTACAAATGTCTTTAAAACCCACCACCCTTTGTGTTTACAAAAAAACAAACAAGTTCCTATTAATTCTTCTCCCTCTCACCCTAAACCTATGTCCTCTGGTTTTAGATTCCCCTACACTAAGTACATTTAGCCGATCAATTCCTCTCATGATTTTGTACACCTCTATAAGATCAGCACGCATCCTCCTGCGCTCCAAGATACAGCACGGAAACAGGCCCTGTGCCCCACCGAGTCCACGCCGACCATCGATCATTGTTCACACTAGTTCTATGTTATCCCTCTTTCGCATCCACTGCCGATGCACTGTAGCGAGCTCTGGACCCCTCCATAAAACTGAAGAGAGTCACAAAATGCTGGAGTAACTCAGCGGGACGGGCAGCATCTCTGGAGGGAAGGAATGTGTGACGTTTCGGGTCGAGACCCTTCTTCGGACTGAAACGTCACCCATTCCTTCCCTCCTGTCCCGCTGAGTAACTCCAGAATTTTGTGTCTACCTTCAGTGTAAAGGAGCATCTTCAGTTCCTTCCTACCCACTCCATTACATTCCTTCTTTGGCTGGCGTTTGTGGAGAGGACTCTTTGGAGTTGTGGAGAGACCACATCCTTACGAGTTCTCGGTCATGTTGGTTGCCAAGGCACACAGCAGGATTAACATCTTTCAAATCCGCAGCAAACCACCCACTAATTGATTGTAAGATCCTTTTGTTAAAGCTGCTGGTCCACAATGTAGCAACGATCTTATTAGCGGTTTTCTCATCTCAGCCCAGCGGTCTGATTCACTGCTCCAGGATACAGAATGCCACTGCTCTGCTCACCTCCTGCGTATTCTATGTTGCTGTGTTTCATCCCTATCGTGTTTCATTCCTTCCCACCCCACCCCCCCTCCCATCCTTTATTTTTCGTCATTTAAAACACAGAAGCGTACAGCACTGGAAGAGGCCCTTCAGCCCTTCAGTATCCATGCAGAACATGATTAAAGTTAAACCAATCCCTGCGGCCTGCACGTGATCCAGATCCATCCATTGCCTGTATATCCATGTGCCTATGCAAATGTCTCTCAAACGCCACTGTTGTACCTGCCTCCACCACCACCTCGGCAGTGCCTTCCAGTCACTGCGTGTGTGTGTGTGTGTGTGTGTGTGTGTGTGTGTGTGTGTGTGTGTGTGTGTGTTTGTCTATGCAACTGTTGTGCGACTGTCTGTCTGTCTGTGCAACTGTCTGTGTGACGGTCTCTGTGTGTGACGGTCTGTGTGTGTGTGTGTGTGAGGGTCTCTGTGTGTGACTGTCTGTCTGTGTGACTGTCTGTGTGTGTGTACGACTGTCTGTGTGAGTGTCTGTCTGTGTGTGTGATGGTCTGTGTGTGTGTGTGTGTGTGTGTGTGTGTCTCTCTCTCTGATACAATATCTGTCTACGATGGCGACTCTGCTGGTTACCTGCTGTGTGTGTGTGTGTGTTTGCAGGCATGCACGGCGTGTCCAACCTACGATCTCGCTCGTTGTCGGGGACTGGGAGGTCCTTGGTTGGGTCCTGGCTAAAGCTGAACCGAACAGACGTAAATTTTCTACTCTACGCACACCTCACCTACGTCACGCTACCGATGCATCGTATTACAACAGGTAAGTCCCACCGCCAATCTCACGGCACGTCGTCAGACATCCCACCAGTCTAGTTCAGAGATACAGCGCAGAAACAAGACCTTCAGCCCTCCAAGTCGGCACCGACCAGCGATCCCCGCACACTAACACTATTCTACACACACTAGGGACAATTTGCATTTATATCGAAACCAAATAACCTACACGCGTGTACGTCTTTGGAGCGTGGGAGGAAAACCCACGCAGGTCACGGGGAGAAGGTACAAACTCCGTACAGACGGTGTCCGTAATCAGGATGGAACCTGGGTCTCTGGCGCTGTGAGGCAGCCACTCTACCGCTGCGCCACCATGACCGCCCATGGCGTACCGCAGTCTAATGGCATCGCCAAGGGAAATGCACCATTAATGGACGGCTGATGGGGGGGGGGGGTGGGGGGGGGGGGAGATGGACGGTAAAAGAGCTGTCTTTGGCTCTTAATTGAGGAAAATATTTGTGGCGTGATTAATAAAAGTCATGCGTAGAGCTAATTTTGCCTCGTATCAAAGTACATAATGTCGTGCTTCCTTGTAAAGAGAGCGGCACGGTGGCGCAGCGGTAGAGTTACTGCCTCACAGCGCCAGAGACCCGGGTTTCATCCTCACTACGGGCGCCGTCTGCACGGAGTTTGCACGTTCTCCCCGTGACCCCCGGCTGCTCTGGTTTCCTCCCACTCTCCAAAGACGTACGGGGTTGACGGCTAACTGGCCTTGGTAAAGTGTAAATTGTCCCCAGTGTGTGTGGGATAGTGCTAGGCCGGTTGGCACAGACGTGCTGGGCCGAAGGGCCTGTTTTCATGGATTAAACTAAAATAAACCAGGCCTAGAGTGCGAGTGTGATGTGGATGTGAGAGATTTGATCTGGAACTATTTGGGGCAACAGAGAAGGGACAACAAAATGCAAAGTAAAAACTTCTGTTGAATTATAAATTTGGGCAATTAATGGCATTAATCTCACTCAAGTTCTCTTCCAGACAATCTGGCAAGTTCACTAATTTAATTTTTTTTGTAAACACTTTCTTCAAGGCACAGGTGGCTGGAAATTTGAAGAGTTCTTTAAATATCAAATTATGAAAGTTTGATTTATTAGATCGCCCCTTTTCCATTTTATTTTAATTTTCAATCGTAAATGGGTTATTATATTGCCGCAACTCAACAATTCATGAATAATTAACTGCTCATGAATAAATCTCAAGAACGCAGAACAGTACAGCACAGGAACAGACCCTTCAGCCCGCAATGCCCCTGCCAAACATACTATCAAGTGAAAACAATCCCCTCTCCCGACAAATGATCCATCTTCCTCCATTCCCTTCACATCTGTGCGTCTATCTAAAAGCTTCTTGGTTGCCACTATCGTAGCTACATCCACCACCACCACCACCCCCGGCAGCAAGTTCCAGGCAACCACCACAGTCTATTTTAAAAAGGACTTGCCCTGCACACCTCCCTTGAACATGGCCCTTCTCGCCTTAAAGCTACGTCCCCTAGTCGTGGACATTTCCAGCATTAGTTCAAGTTCAAGTTCAAGTGAGTTTATTGTCATGTGTCCCTGTATAGGACAATGAAATTCTTGCTTTGCTTAAGCACACAGAACATAGTAGGCATTTACTACAAAACAGATAAATGTGTCCATATACCATGATATAAATATATACACACATGAATAAATAAACTGGTAGTGCAAATAACAGAAAGTGGTTGCTAATAATCAGAGTTTTGTCCGAGCCAGGTTTAATAGCCTGACGGCTGAGGGGAAGTAGCTATTCCTGAACCTGGTTGTTGCAGTCTTCAGGCTCCTGTACCTTCTACCTGAAGGTAGCAGGGAGATGAGTGTGTGGCCAGGATGGTGAGGGTCTTTGATGATACTGCCAGCCTTTTTGAGGCAGCGACTGCGGTAAATCCCCTCGATGGAAGGAAGGTCAGAGCCGATGATGGACTGGGCAGTGTTTACGACTTTTTGTAGTCTTTTCCATTAGTGAAAAGTTCCTCCCATATAGAAGACCTGATGGAAGTTTTTTTTTTAAAGCTATCGGGTCTTCCCCCTGCCCCTAAGGATGTTTCCACTAACGGGAGAGTCTAGGACTAGAGGTCGGAGCCTCAGGATTAAAAGATGTTGTTTTAGGAAGGAGATGAGGAGAAATTTCTTTAGTCAGAGGGTGGCGAATCTGTGGAATTCTTGGCCAGAGAAGGCTGTGGAGGCCAAGTCAGTGGATATTTTTAAGGCAGAGATAGATAGATTCTTGATTAGTACGGGTGTTAGGGGTTATGGGGAGAAGGCAGGAGAATGGGGTTAGGAGGGAGAGAGATCAGCCATGATTGAATGGCGGAGTAGGCAGAATGGGGCCTAATAGGGACTTAATGTCCTAATTCTACTACTATTCCATATGACCTCATGACCAAGCTGCCCCCCCCCCCCCATCCTCCACGCTCCAGAGAAAGCAATCCAAATTTGTCCAGAAGGACAAAAAGTGCTGGGGTAACTCAGCGGGTCAGGCAGCATCTCTGGAGAACATGGATAGCCGACAATTTGGGTTGGGGCCCTACTTCTGACGGATTGTAGGGGGTGGGGAAGAAAGCTTGTTGAGATCAGGGGCAGGACAGTAGGTGGACACGGGCAAGGAGGGGGGGATTTGATAGCATTGTGCACCAGATTTGGCGATCCCAGTAATTCCATAATCTTTTTCCAAACCCATTATCTAAAATGACTTACTGCAAATGAACTGAATTAAAATAGGATTATATTTCTAAAGCCGGCAATTATCAGCCCTCATTAAACGTGCTGGGTAATTTCATGGACACTGAATTCAATTCCCACGTCTTTTTCTCTCTCTGGTTCGTTTGGGCCCACCGAGTCCGCGCCGACCAGCGATCACCCCGTACGCTAGCACTATTCTACACACTGGGGACAATTTACAATTCTTACCGATCAGCCTAGAAACCTGCACGTCTTTGGAAGGTGGGAGGAAACCGGAGCACCTGGAGAAAACCCACGCGGTCACGGGGAGAACATAGAAACATACAAAATAGGTGCAGGAGTAGGCCACTCGGCCCTTCGACCCTGCACAGCCATTCAATATGATCATGGCTGATCATCCAACTCAGTATCCCATCCCTGCCCTCTCTCCATACCCCCTGATCCCTTTAGCCACAAGGGCCACATCTAACTCCCTCTTAAATATAGCCAATGAACTGGCCTCAACGACCTTCTGTGGCAGAGAATTCCAGAGATTCACCACTCTATGCGTGAAAAATGTTTTTCTCATCCCGGTCCTAAAAGATTTCCCCCTTTTCCTTAAACTGTGACCCCTTGTTCTGGACTTCCCCAACATCGGGAACAATCTTCCTGCATCTAGCCTGTCCAACCCCTTAAGAATTTTGTAAGTTTCTATAAGATCCCCCCCTCAATCTTCTAAATTCTAGCAAGAACGTGCAAACTCCACACAGACAGCGCCCGTAGTCGGGATCGAACCGGGGTCTCTGGCGATGTGAGGCAGATCCGAAGAATGGTCTGGACCTGAAATGTCACTCTTTCCAGAGATGCTGCCTGTCCCCCCCGCTGAGTTACTTCAGCATTTTGTGCCTATCTATCTTCGGTGTCAACCAGCATCTGCAGTTCCTTCGTGCACTGAACGCTGGTCGGCGCGGACACGGTGGGGGCGAAGGGCGTGTTTCCGCGCTGTATCTCGCTAAAGTCTCATGTAAAGTCCAAAGTGTATTCAAGTAACTATGATGGCATCTCTCCCCCTCTCTCTCTCTCTCTCTCTCGCAGACATTTTAGAAATCCGTCAGAAACCAATCCTGATGACATAGCAAAGAGAAGGCCCTGTCTTCCAAACCCGCAGCCATGTGCCTGATTGGGAACTGGATTCTTGACGACACCGCCACCTAGTGTTGGGATGGAAGGGAAGTTTAATGGGGGAATACCAGCTCATTGAAGTGCCTGCTCCACTTGCCCGAGGGATCTGCCCAGTGCCAACAGAGTCCTAGTTCGGAGCTGGGCCCGGAGGATCAGTAACGAGAATGACCAACACAGAATCCTTCGCCGGCCGTCTCTGACGACTGAACTGCTTTGTACCCAACACCGCCAGGGACGGAGAACAAAGAAAAATAACTTGCTGCAATTTATATTAAACGGGACATTAAATGAACTCTTAAAGGAGCTGCGTTCAATAGGTAGAGGACATTTTTCTTCCTAATCTTTGTCAAAGCACCGTTGGGATAGTGTGCTTATATCGGTAGTGTTGTAAGGTAACACTTGATTTTTTTAAATATGTGAATGGTGGAGAGGCGAGGTGACGAAAGGTGCGGAACCACTGTGACCGCACAGTGTTATCATTGCTTTGCAGAGTCTTTGCATCAACAGGGTTTGTTAGGGAGCGGGGGAAGAGGCCACCTTTTTTTTCACAGCAACAGACACCCGGGTTCGATCCTGACTACGGGTGCTGTCTGTACGGAGTTTGCACGTTCTCCCCGTGACCTGCGTGGGTTTTCTCCAGGTGCTCGGGTTTCCTCCCATACTCCAAAGACGTCCAAGTTTGTAGGCTAATTGGCTTGGTAAAATGTAAATTGTCCCTAGTGTGTGTGTGTGTAGGATAGTGTTAGTGTGCGGGGTTGGTGGGCCGAAGGGCCTGTTTCCACGCTGTATTTCTAAACTAAAATAAACTACAATGAGGTTTCTTTGCGCTGTGTGAGCTCAGAGGTACTTCTGTAGGTTGCAGTGGCAACCTTTAGATCTTGAGACAAACTGGCCCCAAACCTCAGTGAATGTTAGTGAGGAGAAAAGGGAATCTTGCTCAACTTCAGTTGAAGCCTTTGTACATTTATATCTGGGGATTTCAAGATTTTAGCAACTTCTTTCAAGTTGTCCCCATCCTGGTGAAGCACAACTGGAATATGGGAGCCGTAGCTATTTAGCGAATCGTTCACCACACCCTGATGAGTCCCAGGCCTCACCTTATTTTTGGGAAGCCCGCCATTTCCAGCTTCCAGGAAGCATGGCTGACGGCCATTTTGATTCTGCTCTTTCCTCTTCCCTTCATGAGCCGTCTCTTATTCTCCTCCCAACTCACTCGATTCCATTTAAACATTGAAAATATTCGCATCGCACTTTTCCGGGGAAGAGATAGGAGCAGAATTATGCCATTCGGCCCATTAAGTCAACTCCGCCATTCAATCATGGCTGATCTATCTCTCCCTCCTGACCCCATTCTCCTGCCTTCTCCCCCATAACCTCTGACAGAATAGAACACGGCTCCAAAATCGTGGTGATTTGTTTTGAAAAGAAAAATTAAAAAGTACAATAACCATTGTTTCCTTTTCATAAAACACTGAGGTTTTTGGAGGGACAAATGAACTTTTTTTAATTTTATTAGCAAACGGACTTTAACCTGTAGCCATAGTTTTCGATATCCCCTCTGAATGCACCTGCTGAAAGTGAGCCTGTGTACGTCATGTTTGATGTAAAATGGAGGCGGAATGAGTGGCCCCACTGACGTTGGATCCAATCCGGCTCTCTCTGACCTTCTGATGGAAAACGCAGATAGAACAGGAACAGAAACAGCAAAACGACACTTAACTCCCACACGTATGTGCTCAGTAAAGATCTCATTAGGGAATATTCAATGTGCATACGTCTGCCACAAGACAACTGATTTGAATTTCTGATATTTTGTTTATTTCTCTTCTAAAAAGAGACAGCATTGTGATGATGAAGATGATGATGATACGTTATTGTCACTTGTACCTAGCTGGGTGCAGTGAAATTCTTAGTTTTTGCACAAAAGAGTCCCCACAAAGTCGCGGACAAAGTTACAAAAAATACTAATCCCTTCTCCTTATTGTCATAAGGAACAGGAGCAGAATTAGGCCTTTCGGCCCATCAAGTCTACTCCGCCATTCAATCATGGCTGATCTATCTCTCCCTCTTAACCCCATTCTCCTGCCTTCTCCCTGTAACCTCTCACACCCGTACTAATCAAGAATCTATCTATCCCTGCCTTAAAAAATATCCGCTAACTTGGCCTCCACAGAACAATGTGGCAAAGAATTCCACAGATTCACCACCCTCTGACTAAAGAAATTTCTCCTCATCTCATTCCTAAAAGAACGTCCTTTAATTCTAAGTCTTCCCCTTCCCCTCCCCCTCAGTCCTCAGCATCCCCCACACCAGGCCCCTCTTAGCTGCATGGCGTACATTGTCATTTAGTTAGTTTAAAAGCTTTGTTATTTTCTCCTGCTAATAGGGATGAGAGTGTTCAACTCTCCAATCATTTGGAGCACCTGCCATGTGCTTTAGAAACATTAAAAATAGGTGCAGGAGTAGGCCATTCGGCCCTTCGAGCCAGCACCGCCATTCAATGGGATCATGGCTGATCATCCACAATCAGTAACCCCGTTCCTGCCTTCTCCCCATATCCCCTGACTCCGCTATCTTTAAGAGCCCTATCAAGCTCTCGCTTAGCTCAAGCCACTCGGTGAAGGAGAACAAAGTTCGTCAAACGGTTTGGCAAATTTTGGGAAGAAGGGACTCTGACTTTTTTTCTTTACTTGACTCGTGTATCATGAACAGTGATTGAACACGTTAGGTTCATAAGTTAGGTTCTAGACTTCATAACTTAGGTTCTACTCTGCCATTCAATCTTGGCTGATCTATCTCTCCCTCTCATCCGCATTCTCCAGCCTTCTCCCCACAACCCCTGACACCCGCACTAAACCAGGCAAATCTTGCCATTTTCTTCCTCGGCACAGAATCCTGAAAAATAAAATGTGCATGCGTGATTCTCCTTAATTAAACCACGGGCTTGATCAAACCGTACAGCCTGCAATGCCGATTGCTCACCAGCGTAGTTAAGGGCCTGTCCCACTTTCCCGAGTTATTCACGGATTCTCCCGAGTTTTCAAACTCGCAGAATGTTCGTAACGAGTCAGTAGGAGTCCGTGAACATTTGGTAGCGGCTCGTTATGCCACCGTAGGTACTCGGGGCTATATTTTTACTCGTGGACATTTTTCTTTTTTTTTTAATATTTTATTTTATTAGAAGTAAGTACAGTCATATGGCACCAAAGTGCCTAATATATATTTTCATAATACATTTTATGTACAACTTCTTTTTTTTTTTTTTGTTACACTGAAAAAAGATTAGAATAAGAAAAAGAAGTTAGATAGTAAAGGATAGAAAGATGTGAAATATATAGTGTGTGAAAAAAGAAAACGAGTAAATGAAAAAAGTTGAGAGAGAGAATAGAGAGAAGAAAAGAAAAAAAAGAGGAGATCATTATTTATAGTCTTGACCAACCCTCGTCCAGTCCTGAAACAGTTATTTTTTACAATTGTGTTGCACCATATGATTCCAAAAAAACGACGAATGGAGACCAACTCGTTATGAATTGGTCTGATTTATCCATTAGGAGGAATCGCATTTCCTCAAGATGAGCGGTGTCCAACATACTTGCAATCCACATTTTAAGCGTTGGTATTGATGTACCCTTCCAAAATTTAAGAATTAATTTTTTTGCTATTATTAAACCATAGTTAAGGATTTAATAATAGCAAAAAAATTAATTCAACATGCTGAAAAAACGTCCCGACTTTCCTGATGCCCCGAGTACCTACAGCTGGCAAAACGAGCCGCTACGATATATCCACGGACTCGTTACGAACATTCTGCGAGTTTGAAAACTCGGGAGAACTCGTGAATAACTCGGGGAAAGTGGGACAGGCCCTTTAAGCTGCGTCATTTCACGCGACTCTTATTTCTTCGCAAGTCTTCCTGTTACTCAAATGTTTCCAGAATAAATTTCTTTGCGTGCCAACAATATTTTTACGGGAATTGACTCTAAAGCAGGAAATGGGTGGGAGCGCCGGTCTATGTGTGTAAAATAGCCGTGTGCGTGGAGCTTTGGACTTTTGGGGCAAACTGCCTCAAGAAATATACTGTTTCAAAAGCCAGTTACTAGGAGCAGAATTCGGCCCATCGAGTCTATTCCACCATTGAATCATGGCTGATCTATCGTTCCCTCTCAACCTCATTCTGCTGCATTCTCCCCGTTAACCCCTGACACCCGCACTGATCAATAAAATCAGTCAATTTGCTGAACTGATAAATGTGATTGACACCATGTCATGTTCGAATTCACTGTCAATGTGGTAACAAAATCTACTCGTATTTTAACCCCCGAGTGTCGATGAGAGCACAACACTGCAGCTTCTAGAACTAAAGATAGACACAAAATGTTGGAGTCAGTCAGTGGGACCTACTGAGTTACTCCAGCAATCTGACCCGCTGGGTTACTCCAGCATTTTGTGTCTGCCTTCGGATTAAAGCAGCATCTGCAGTTCCTTCATGCACGCTTCTAGAATTCACTGCAGTCTGCAAATGTCCCAGTTTGTGATCATAAGACTCTGGGCAGCAGTCTGTGGAGGGATGTGACCTATATCGAAGCACAGTGAAAAGTCGTGTGAGATTTGTATTGAGCATCCGAACAAAGTCCTTTATAAAGATTCCTTGGCCTTTTCTCCCATCCCCTGGAGCAACCAGTGGTGTACACTTCCATCCACATTTCCATAGATACAAAATGCTGGAGTAACTCAGCGGGACAGGCAGCATCTCTGGAGCGAAGGAATGGGCGACGTTTCGGGTCGAGACCCTTCTTCAGACTTCATACGATGGGTTTTACATCCAGGAAAAATTTCCAGGATTGATTTTCATGACCCACTAGGCTAAGGTAATGCAGGCAAGGTCGGGCCAAAATGTTGATCCAGTCTGAAGAAAGGTCCCGACCCAAAACGTCACGAGCTACATGCAAATTGGAGGAACAGCATCTTGTATTTCACTTGGGCAGCTTACAGCCCGGTGGTATGAATATTGATTTCTCTAACTTCAAGTAACCCATGCATTCCCTCTCTATCCCTCCCCCACCCAAGACGCACCAGCTTCTTGTTTTCACCAACAAACTAGATGCAGGAAAAATGTTCCCAATGTTGGGCGAGTCCAGAACCAGGGGCCCTTAGTCTTAGAATAAAGGGGAGGTCATTTAAGACTGAGGTGAGGAAAAACGTTTCCACCCAGAGAGTTGTGAATTTGTGTAATTCCCTGTCACAGAGGGCAGTGGAGGCCAAGTCACTGGATGGATTTAAGAGAGAGTTAGATAGAGCTCTAGGGGCTAGTGGAATCAAGGGATATGGGGAGAAGGCAGGCACGGGTTATTGATTGGGGACGATCAGCCATGATCACAATGAATGGCGGTGCTGGCTCGAAGGGCCGAATGGCCTCCTCCTGCACCTATTTTCTATGTTACCAAACAGCTAACAATGGCCTTTCCTTCACCGTTACCTTTTTGCACATCTTTCATTCATTGTTCTATATCTCTCCACATCATCGTCTATATCTCTCGTTTCTCTTTCCTGTGACTTGCAGTCTGACGAGGCGTCTCGACCCGAAACGTCACCTGTTCATCCCTCTCCAGAGATACTGCCTGTCCCGCTGAGTTACTCCAGCACTTTGTGTCTATCTACGTCACCCATCCATGTTCTCCAGAGATGCCTCCTGACCCACTGAGTTACTCCAGCACTTTGTGTCTATCTTTGGTATAAACCAGCATCCTCCTTGTTATATATATATATTTTTTTTAATGCTGATGCTTGCCTTTGGGAGGGTGTGTGTGGGATGTGAAGTTTGTATCCACAATGACGTAGCTATTAACTCCAGTCTTGGGGATGAGGATTTCAGTGCCGATCTCTATGTTCTGCAACCTGTGCTGGGGAAATCACAGCACTGAACCTGCGTCACTGAAGGAGGAATGTCAAAATTAATAATAGAAAAATAGGTGCAGGAGTAGGCCATTCAGCCCTTCGAGCCAGCATCGCCATTCAGTATGATCATGGCTGATCATCTAAAATCAGTACCCCGCTCCTGCTTCCCCCCCCCCCTATCTCTCGATCCCGTTAGCCCTACGAACAAAAACTCTCACTTGAAAACATCCAGTGAATTGGCCTCCACTGCCTTCTGTGGCAGAGAATTCCACAACTCTCTGGGTGAAAAAGTTTTTCCTCATCTCAGTCCTAAATGGCCTAGCCATTATTCTTAAACTGCGACCCCTGGTTCTGGACTCCCCCAACTTTGAATTATCATTTTTTAGTAGCCAATTTCCTGTACCGTTAAACACAAATGCCTGTGAGCAACCCTTTGTTCTGATTTGGTTCTTGAGTGCTTCCTGCTGTATAGAAGGGAAAGTTTATTTTTGAAAATGTTTTTGCCCTTTGCAGTAGAGTTGGTGTCGTTTACCATAAGGAAACATGACTGATTCATCAAAATACTCTCAAACGGAGGACAAGTCTAATCTAGTCTCAGTCCGTCAGCTCTCTACCTTTGTGTTAAGACCAACCTTTTATAGATTATTGTAAACTGACTTAACTTGTTTGTAATTCTACATGATTCCGAAATAACTCGTTCAAGTTGCTGTCTTAGGGGTGGATGCTGTCATGGATACACAGCAAGGAATAGCTCCAAGTGAGTGAGTGGGACATTTCAAACCCCAAGCAGGGCAGTGTGTTGTTTGGCGTCACGGTGGCGCCAGAGACCCCCCTCCCCCTGCCCCCCCTGGTTCGATCCCGACTCCGGGTGCTGCCTGTGTGGAGTTTGCACACTTCTCCCGGTGACCGCGTGGATTTGTTCCGGTTACCTCCCACATCCCAAAGACGTGTGTGTTTGCAGGCTGATTGGCCGCCTGTAAATTGTCGCTGGTGTGTAAGGAGTGGACCATAAAGTGGGATAACACAGAACTATGGTGAATGGGTGATCGATGGTCGGCATGGACTCGGTGGGCCGAAGGGCCTGTTTCCATGCTGCGGCTCTGAAACTGTGACTATTGTCACGGTAGAATTATGTAGAATTACAAACAAATTGTGATTCTTTCCCTCCTGGGGCAGCTGGAATCCCACCTATTCCTCCGTGCGTAAAGGGCCTGTCCCACTTGCCCATTTCTTTTTTTTTTTAGGCAACTGCCGGCGACTGTCATAGTCGTAGCAGGTCGCCGAAAAACCAGCGACAACCTACGTCATCCTGGCGACAACCTCCGACAGCAGCTACGTCAGGAGAAGTCAAGCTACGCTCATTGGCGTCAAACCCATGGTCGCCGAAAATTTTTGAACATGTTGAAAATTTAACAGCGACCAGAAAGACGCTACGACTTTTTGCACGACTGAGGAGACGACTCCCGGCGAACATGTGACGACAAACTAGTCGCCTGTAGTTGCCTAAAAAATCGCCTAAGTGGGACAGGCCCATTACTTACAACTCCCCAATCTTTTGTTGTCTTTTTTTCAAATCTTTTTTACAGTTCCTAACAAGTGAAAACTTCAAGCTTTCTTCCAGCCCTTCCAATCATCTTATCATTCACCTACTCCTCATGTTCAGCTGTGGAACAGGACAGGCACAGCTATGCTGTGTTGCTACCTAATGTCGAGGCCAAAAGCAATGTGTTTATAACATTGTCCGATTATTGGTGTCAAGTTGTGAAAAACAAAAGTAGGCTTCAGTCTTGTATGTAAATATATTATTAAAGGTCCTTCATAACAATTTAATAAACAATTGGATAAACTTATTATCAGTCGGTGGTATGATTTCAATCAATGAGTGAGAGGGGAGCATTGATGCAACAGAGCCGGCACCTCATTCAAGAGTACAAACTCCGCATTTATAAAAATATATATTTATTTTATTAGAAGCAATTGTACAAAGAGAAAGTAATCGACATAACCGTGCTTCAATTTTAACATTTTTAAAAACTAATAACTAAACTCGGAAAAAAGGACAAGGAAGAAAGGGAAAGAAAGAAGAAATGAAAACGAAAAGAAAGAATTTCGCTAAAAGACACGAAAAAGAAAAAAGAACAACCCCAGAACTAACGAAGAAGTGAAAGAAGCGGAGATATATCCCACTGCCCTTCCATACGCCCGCTCACCCGACCCTAGCGTCGGTTTTGAGTTTGTGTCCGCATTTTAAGGATTTTTATTTTCTCTGCAGCATCGTCGGCTGAAGGGATTGATCCCAAGGAACGAGTAGGTTAACCTATGATGAGCGTTTGTCGGCACTGGGCCTGTACTCGCTGGAGTTTAGAAGAACGAGTGTGGGAACCTCATTGAAACATACAGAATAGTGAAAGGCTTGGATAGAGTGGATGTGGAGAGGATGTTTCCACTAGTGGGAGAGTCTTGGACTAGAGGTCACAGCCTCAGAATTAAAGGACGTTCTTTTAGGAAGGAGTGGTGGTGACATTTCTTTGGTCAGAGGGTGGTGAATCTGTGGAATTCTTTGCCACAGAAGGCTGTGGAGGCCAAGTCAGTGGATATTTTTAAGGCAGAGATAGATAGATTCTTGATTAGTACAGGTGTTAGGGGTTATGGGGAGAAGGCAGGAGAATGGGGTTAGGAGGAAGAGGTAGATCAGCCCTGATTGAGTGGCAGAGTAGACTTGAAACGGCGAATGGCCTAATTCTACTATCACTTATGACCTTTTGACCAAGCCCCCCATCCTCCACACTCCAGAGAAAACAATCTAAGTTTGTCCAAAGGGACACAAAGCTTAATGGAAGATGTGCATGGCAGGGTTTTTTATTTAACACATAGGGAGGTGGGTGTCAGGAATGCGCTGCTAGGGGTGGTGGTGGACTCACCTATGGTAGTGGAGCTGAAGAAGTATTTGGATATACATGTTTAAGAAGGAACTGCAGATGCTGGAAAATCGTAGGTACACAAAAATGCTGGAGAAACTCAGCGGGTGCAGCTGCACCCGCTGAGTTTCTCCAGCATTTTTGTGTACTTTGGATATACAGATGTAAATGGAGTGATACGGATCATGTGCAGGCCGACGAGATTAGTTTAATGGCATCACGTTCAGCACGGACATTGTGGGCCGAAGGGCCAGTCCCTGTGCTGTCCTGCTGCTTGATACCCAAAATATAATGGCCCAGTTTCACTTTTCTCTGCTTGTACTGCTGATGGACAAGGGTCTGCTACCAAAAACAGTTCATTCTCACATAGACCTTTCTGTCCTCGGTCTCCTCCATTGTCCTCCTCCAGTGAGGCTAAACGCAAATTGGAGGAACAGACGTAATTTAGGGCGATATAGAGGTACAGTGGTGCAGCGGTAGAGTTGCTGCCTTACAGCACCAGAGAGCCGGGTTTGATCCGACTACAGAGGCTGTCTGCACGGAGTTTGTACAGTCCCCACTTGACATGCCAGGGGTTGTCTCCGGGTGCTCCGGTTTCCACCCACACATCCAAAGATGTACAGGTTTATTGGCTAATTGGTTTCGGCAAACTTGTACATTGTCCCTAGTGTGTAGGATAGTGTTAGTGTGCGAGGATCGCTGGTCAGCGCGGACTCGGTGGGCCGTAGAGCCTGTCTCCGTGCTGTATCTCTAAACTAAACTCAATTAAAATTTGAAGATGGTTACTTACCAAGATTAATTGTTAGTCAAAGCATTGGACTAAATCTTGTACGTTGCATCTCCTCACAAGAGGCAGCTAGGAAGCAAAAGATGTGAGGGCGATAGTTTGGGTTATTTCAGCTCAAGTAGGCCATCGTTCTACCAGAGGTATCTAAACTAGTTTATCATGGGTTCTATTTAATCTCTTGTGAGAATGTAATGCACATATTCTGATCTCAAACTAATAATGTAAAGCCATATTGAAGATGTGCACACAAATCACCTGCAGACTGCTGTGTATCACAGACAAGTCTCAACAGAAGAGGAAATGCTGTCTCGTGGGATTTTTATTCCTGCACTGTGATCATCCTTTTATAATCTCCCATTTTTTAAAAAGTGAAGTGCTTCCCCACTCTAACAAGATTCATTATTGCGCCGTTCACTTCAGCAGAGTCGTTGATGTAAATTGGAATACCCAGACGTGGGGGAGAAAAGGGGAAATATTTACAGATTTTTTTAAAAAATGAAACGAGCCTGTGATTTGTGGTAGTAATGATGTTGAAACTGTCAGTATTTTCTCTCATTAATCTGTGGAACTGCCTTCAACATCTGGCATCACCAAGACACAGTGAAACGTGGAAACCCAGAAGCCTGCTCTACAGGGTGTTCTGTGGGAATCTTTGCAAAGGCAATTGGCGCAAAGTCACTCATTTGACATGAACTTGAATGTTCTACGCAGAGTTGGGGTCGTAAAAGCTATTGGAAACATTACACCGTGTTGAACGTGGTTTAACTGTGACGTTAATGGTATATTAGTCAAGAGTGCTTTATTGTCATATGTCCCAGATAGAACAATTACATTAGAAACATAGAAAATAGGTGCAGGAGTAGACCATTCGGCCCTTCGAGTCTGCACGGCCATTCAATATGATCATGGCTGATCATCCAACTCAGTATCCTGTACCTGCCTTCTCTCCATACTCCCTGATCCCTTTAGCCACAAGTGCCACATCTAACTCCCTCTTAAATATAGCCAATGAACTGGCCTCAACTACCTTCTGTGGCAGAGAATTCCACAGATTCACCACTCTCTGTGTAAAAAATGTTTTTCTCATCTTGGTCCTAAAAGACTTCCCCCTTATCCTTAAACTGTGACCCCTTGTTCTGGACTTCCGTAACTTCTTACTTGCAGCAGCACAACAGAATATGTACATATAGTACACTGTAAACAGTGCCCTCCCTCCATAATGTTTGGGACAAAGACCCATCATTTATTTATCTGCCACTGTACTCCACAATTTGAGATTTGTAATAGAAATTGTATAAGAGAGCTCCCAGCACCGTCTTTTCTCCCGTCTTTCCATTGCCTTTGGAAACTGTTATTGCTGTTTATCAAACAAATGATTATGTGTAAACACAGTTGAAATTTCTACATGGTGAAACCAAAATGTATAAAATTGGCCTTTAATAACATCTGACAATGTGCACTTTAACCACATGTGATTTTTTTTCTATTACAAATCTCAAATTGTGGAGTACAGAGGCAAATAAATAAGTGATGTGTCTTTGTCCCAAACATTATGGAGGGCACTGTATGTCTTAAGAAGACTCGACCCGAAACATCACCTATTCCTTCTCCCCAGAGATGCTGTCTGTCCCGCTGAGTTACTCCAGCATTGTGTGTCTATCTTTGGTGTAAACCAGCATCTGCAGTTCCTTTCTACACTTTTTATATCTACACATATGGAGAATATACACACATATATTAAGATGCAACTACCACTGAATAGCCTCTCCAGCACTCTAACATCTAATTTCATATCTGGAGACTAATTGCAACATCATAATTAGCTGAAAGGGCCCTGTTCTTCAAAATATTATTATTCGGTTTGTCATTTGGTCTTTGCACTTCAATTTTGCGTGTGTGTCTATGAAGATTTAATAGAAACCAAAGGGTGGTGGGTGCATGGAATGTGCAGCTAGAGGAGTCAAAATTGTAAATTGTCCTTAGTGTGGAGTGACAGGGATCGCTGGCAGGCGTGGACTCGATGGTCCGAAGAGCCTGTTTCCGTGTTATATCTCCAAACTCTAAGGATGTTGCCAGGGGTTGAGGTACCTGAGCAGCTGGGAGGCTAGGACTTTATATCTTGGAGTTCAGGAGGCCGAGGGCTGATCTTGTACAGTTGTACAAAATCATGAGGGGAGTAGCTGGGACGCGAGTCTGAAGAAGGGTCCTGACCCAGAAACGTCACCTATCCATGTTCTCCAGCGTTGATGCCTGATCCTCTGGTTTACTCCAGCACTGTGTGTCCTTTGGTCATCCTGAGAAAGTGGTCATCTGTGCCATGGCGTCTTGCAACTACTTTTCAAACACCAAGTTACAGGTTTTCAGCCAAATGTTCTGAGTGGGCAGTGCTTAGTTCCTTCCTAAGAGTGTCTACCCTAATTAGGCTTAATGTAATTATCATGAAGCAGAATTGCAGCTATGTGTTTTCCAGCTGCTTATACTGAGCCATAATTAAAACCTGGAAAGGAAGTTCTGTTATGATTGAATTACTGGGAAGCAAATCTTGCAAAGCGGCCTTTGGTAATTTGCTATTCAGATGCAATCAGATCACAAACCATCTGTTTAATTAATTTGAGATTTTGTTTCTTCAGCCCATTTGCAATTCTTAAAATTGCATCAGATCATGTCATAAGATCATAAGTGATAGGAGTAGGAATAGGGGGGGAGGGGGGGCTTGGTCAAAAGGTCATAAGTGATAGTAGCATTAGGCCATTCGGCCCATCGTCTACTCTGCCATTCAATATTGGCTGATCTATCTCCCTCCTAACTCCAATCTCCTGCCTTCCTCCCATAACCCCCGACACCTGCACAAATCAAGAATCTATCTGCCTCTGCCTTAAATATATCCACTGACTTGGCCTCCACAGCCTCTTGTGGCAATTAATTCCAGGTTCACCGCCCTCTCGTCTCTTAATTGATGAACAATTTGTTTAGTGTATTTTGTGGCAAAAAGCTCTGCTATACCAATGAAAATTATCACACTTCCCCCCCCCCCCCAAAAAAATCCAACTAGAAGGCTTATTTAGAAAGATTTATGTAATAAATATGACACAATGTGACAGAATTAATAATGTATCTTTAAGAAAATAAAATGGCCAGGAGCTAGTCACATTTGTTTAATTTGCATATATCAATAAATTATGCATGAAACGAAATGGAATTTGTAATCTTAATCCAAAAGACGTCAGGGAAAATAAATTGTTTTAACAGTCGCTGCCTGTTTCATACACATGTGTCTCTTGTAATTTGACAAATATCTTTTGCTCTTCTACCTTGTAAACTGAAATGTACATTTTGTTTCTGATTAATATTGATGTAACTGAGATCAAATAATCAGAATGATCTACAATGCTTCTTAACTGATTAAATTCTGGTTTGATCCCCTTTCAAGTAGGGATATCTACAAATACATTTGTTGATTTGCAATTATAATCTCTTTTATAAAGAAAATATTTTATCTTTGGATATTTTCTTTAGCCCAACAAAGATGGAAACTGGCTACAAAATACTTGAATGTAAAGATGCTGGTAGAAATCAGAAATAAGATCTGCTACTTCTTGCGTAAGGCGTGCACAGCCTAAAGTTATAGGACCACTTGGCGGACAGGGCGGACCACGTGAAAGGTTGCAATCTTCCCCCCCAGAAATAAGATCAAACTTCTGCAAATCTTTAGCAGTTCAGACAACATCGGTGGAGAACGCAAAATAACATTTTAGTTTAGTTTCGAAATGCAATGTGGAAACAGGCCTTTCGGCCCACCGAGTCCGTCCCGACCTGCGGTCCCCACACATTAACATTATCCTGCACACATCAGGGACAATAATCGAGTTCGGTATTCCGACAGCGCATGTCACAAGCAAAAAACACTCTCTGCAGCCATGTCGCGGTAAAGCCGTGCTAAATCCAGCTCAATTTTGCCTTTCCCGCCGGGTTAACCTACAGCCCTGCCTGGACACCAGTTAGCGCTGCTTCTCCATGCTGGCTTTAAGCCTGGGCCGTTGTTCCCGTAAGTCCAGGCATGACTGCAAATCTCATGATTCCTGGCATTTTTCAGAATACCGAACTTGCTTCTTTACACATACATTAGTCAATTAACCTACAAACCTGCACATCTTTGGAGTGTGGGAGGAAACCGAAGATCTCGGAGAAAACCCAGTCAATGGGACAATGTATAACCTCTGTACAAACAGCAACCCATAGTCGGGATTGAACCTCCTCCGGGTGCTCCAGTTCCCTCCCACATCCGAAGGACATGTGGGTTAAATGGCCTCTCTAAGATTGCCCCGAATGTGTAGGGAGCGGATGAGAATGTGGTCTAACATACAACTAGTGTGAACGGGGTGAGCCTGTATCTCTAAACTAAACTAAATAGTCAGACAATATTGTTAAATAATCTGTTTTAAGAAGATGAGTTGAAAGGTGAGAAATTGAGTCGACTCCTGAAATACCTAATCCTAACATGGTTAACGAATAAATGAGATGTAAACACCGATACATGGTACTGTTAGTTTGCTATTCTTTTGCACAGGAGAGCATGACTAGTATAAATGGCAGATCTTTTTTTTTTTTAAACCAAAAATATTAACAGACAAAGGCAAGTATTTGGAATTGGTTTGCAGAGCAACTAAAATGTGACTGGGAAAATAGAACAGGGTTGAGGGCATGTACAGCCAACCGTTGCTACAGTTTTCAGCACAGAAAGGGCAACAGAAACATATTTAAACCTTTGAGAGTCAAACAATTACAGATGTTACTGATAAAAAAACATTGTTAAATCAGTGTTCTACACGAGCCACCCTTAAAAGACAACATTGAAATATCTGTGGAAAAAACATTTTATTCATGCAAATGCTCGCTAGTTTACATTTTTAAACTTACATGTTTAAATTTATTTTTACCTGCACCAAGACAGTGCACTTTAAAATATGGTTACAGTTTTCATGGAAAGCATACGTAATGAGAGCCCACAACATTAAAAAACAAAAAACCACCTGTACTCAGGTTGAGGACAGAATATTAATATCCTTTGTTCAAATATAGCTTCAAAGAATTCAAAAACCATTATTGCCAGTCAAATTTTATTTTGCAGTGGGGCACTGATTTAAAAAAAAAAAAAAATCAGAAACATTAAAAGTGCATTTACCAAAAAACTATAATCAGCTTGTTTATAAATGATTCATTTAAGATACGGCACTTACACCTTAAATCAATTAAAACAAAATTAAATTGCCCCTCAATGTATGCATTTCTTTACATTAAACATGCATTGGATAGAAAAAACTTTTTAAAAAAAGTTCACATGCTTTACAACAAAGGCATTGCGACAAGGAGCAACAAGATTGTTTTAAAAGTGTAAAATGGCCAAAACATCAATAATCTCAAAATTAAGACAAATCTGTTTTATTAAGCAACACAGCCTAGATTACACAAGGGTTTACAATTTGTAGAAAGGCAGCTTTATACAAACAAAAGAACTCAAGCCAATTGTGCCTAAAAGCCATTTATTGTGTAATCCAGAAACATAATAAAATATTCATCAATTCTGCTTGCATTTATATAAATAATAATGCAGAAAACAAATAAGATTGGTATCTTTGCAAATTGAGGCATTAATTGCAAAATTAGAATAAAAACAACTTCCTGTTCTGTAATATTGAGATGCTTTCAATAGTGACACATGACCAAAAGTGCCTCCAGCAGGCTTGCACTAGATAAACCCCATCAATTTCTCAGTTATACAGTTCACTTAAACATCCTTATCACACATTTTCTCCTCCCTATTAAATAACCCTGTTGTATACCTGCCTCTTTTCCCCTTCATTATCACGTCCCAAATTGAGCAGCAGAAATCTTCTATTCAACACAGATTGGAATGTTAACAAGGTAGCAAGTCACCAAAATATACATTTTAGAGACCGGCATCCAGACTTTGCTTTGCAAATAGGCAAATAAGGTTTCTTTGAATTGTGGATGCTTTCAATGCACTTATCAATAACTGACAAGTGTGTATTTACACTGTGAACAGATATGTAAGAGTAACCAAATCAGAATAACCTGTGAAGGCGAGAAATAAAATAAAATGTGAATCCATTCCTGCATGCAGCTAGAGCCTTTGAACCAAAGATCCCATAGGATCTTTGCTTTGAACACTCTCCAGCCTTTGAAGCTGAACGCAAAGCAACCCTGGTAAAATAAACTGGGAACACATTGTACATTTAAGAGCATCAACGTCGATTCATCAGAAAGATTAATAAGAGTCAATAGAATCAAAGACTCAAAACGCTGGAGTTACTCCAGTAAGTGGGTTAGGCAGCATCTCTGCAGAAACACGGGCCTTTTGGGTCACATCTTTGAAGAATCCCTATTCCGACACTCGACCATGAATCCTGACCCAAAACGTTACCGATCCAGGTTCTCCAGAGGTGCTGCCTGACCCGCCGAGTTACTCCAGCACTTTGTGCCTTTCTTTTGTAAGCCAGCACCTGCACCTCCTTGTAATAATTATTAATATTATCAAATGTATTTCGAGTTGTGGTAAGAAATAGTTTTAGTTGACAGCTCTTGCACATTTAAAACATGTCACGGCCACATCTTTCAGCTAGTCGGGCACCGAATGAGAAGATCCATCAACGCGCCAGATTTTTTGCGCAATACTAAACGAACCACGTTTTTGAATTGTCCAGATACCCATTAATAGAATGAACAGCAGTGGATGCCTTAACCCAGTTGACATGTCAGTCACTCAGAAGTCTGTCACGTAGAGTTTTCTTTATAAGAGTGATGACATTGACTACATTGGGCAGGAAGGATCCACTACAGTACCATGACTGAAAAAGTCAATACATTCACAGATTTTTATTATTTTTTTATTTTTATTTTTTAATTCGTGCAAAACCAGCAGTAAATTAACTTCAGAAAAAAAAAATTAAGTCAAGATAATTCAAATCATTATTTTCAAATATTCTATCAAACACCAATTGGATATAAAGACAGGAAATGCTGGAAATAGCCAGCATACAGCAACTACGGAATGAAAAAAAAATTACCATACCCATACAGGTTGATCTTTCAATGCAACTTTGAAAACTTCCCCCTTTACAGCTTTTTTTGCAGGAATTGTTATATTGAAAGGATGAAACATTTCCGAAGGGTGTTCATACAGATATAAAGATCCAAAATCCCCAGGTGGTCAATGCCACTGTCATTATAACATTGGGCACCCCATTGAGTTCAGTGGCACAGCACCAACTTCCTACATTAGGAGGTTCCAGCAGCTATGCTGGGAGGTCAGCTTGCTGAACCTACAAATGTCTCAATTTTACTTCTCAACGTGTACCTGGTTACTCCTTGCACACCTCAGCCACTCCGTTTACTTCAACAAGTAAAATACTTTCTAGAAAGATGGTCACATTACAGATTTTTAAAAATCAGCTTTTTGTTTTGTTTTTTAAGTTCAATTATTTGTAAATTATTAAGTTTGATATCACTCAAGATTTATAGAGATATTTAGAAATTCAGTTTTGACAACCACCAAGGCAGTCCTTGGCTTAACTGGCCTCCATAGCTGTGGAGGACCTCAATCAGAAGGCAACTTCATGGACCATTTACTGGAAACATCCTTGAGAAGGAAGAGAGAAATTATTTAAGGGGGATTAACAAAAGATCAGATGATATTTGGCAGAGGTCTCTCCCAAAGATTGATAATTGATTCCCAAGAGGGATGATTCATAACCTGTATCGATCATAGAAACAATGGCATATCTGGTTGAGAAAATCAAAGCATGGTGGATCTAAGTGGGATGAGCTTGTCTTTTTTGTTTTCTGTTGACTGGGAGATCCACAGGCATCAGATATGGGGAGGTTTAACTCGTAAGGCAGAGTGCAAATTTTAAAACATATCTGTGATTGTGAAGTGTGCACTGGCAGCTCATTGTTCAGTCAGCCCAGGCAGAACTGTCTCATGGACAGACAAATGCTGAAGTAACACAGTGGGTCAGGCAGTATCTCTGGAAAACGTGAACAGGTGATTATATCGGGTCAGGGCCCTTCCTCAGAGTCTGAAGGAGCCCCAACCGGAATCATCACCAATCCATGTTCACCAGAGATGCTACCTGACCCACTGAGTTATTCCTGCACTTTGTATCTTTTTGTTTTTGCATTAACCAGCATCTGCAGTTACTAATTTCTCATGGACAGGCCTGACTTACAAGCTCCAGTACTCTAGTTGTACAATTTAAAAACCTATTAATATCTAACCTTTCCAGAACTGCGGCAAGGTCATTAACACAATCTATTTCTCCAGATTCTGTTGAACCTATTGCGCATATCTAACATTTTCTGTTTTAATTTCGGACTTCTAGCAATCACATTATTGATTCTTTGAACTAATGTCTTCAGGCTCATTAAGACGCAAACATTGTCCAAAGTAATTCTGTTGCAACAATCATCCTGGCTGCATTTGTAAATTGTGAAAATTGCCCACTTCAAGGCTGCACACAAGGATATATTAAGTTTCTGCAAAACCTTAACATGAAAAGATGTTTAAACAATAATCCAGTGTCAAAATAAATCTTTTACAAACACAACACAAAAATTCTCAATTTGGTTCAAAATGGTTTATGTTGGAAGATAATTCACTACAACTTGCATTTTGTTTTGCACAGTTATTCACATGTAGTCTTGGCAATTCAGAGCAAACTTGGGAAGTTGTACATCACAGGTTACAAGCAGTTTTACTTTAAGCATTCAATTAAGATTGTCATCAGGGAAAGACGGCAAGGTCCTTTATTTAGAAGGCGTCAGAAAACACTGTACTTTTCTTCTTAGGCAACACGATATTTTATAAAACCAGTTCACATGCGATAACAAACTTGTGGGGTGTTAACAAACTGGTAAACTGAAGAAATGGTCACAAATTAGCATAGCAATATTTTTAAAAGCCCCGTGTCTGTAAGATAAACATGTCACCAAAATACCATAAGAAAAACCAAGCCAGGAATCTCCAAGATTCTGCAAATGAGTGGAGAATATTGCACAAATAAAAGGTAACCTTTCCCAGGCCAGTACAACTTAAAACAAATTTAAAATTTTCCATTGGTAAACCACACTTGGGAGAATTATTTAAAAAATAACAGTATGGCAGGATTGCAGTTAATAGTAGCTACCAAAATGAGTGGTTTCAACAAGAGCCACATTTGAGATTCATGTAAATGATGCCATAGATGGTTTGTTTATACAGATTCTACAGCTCTGCTGGTGATAACTTCACACACCTCTCTTCAGATAATTGTCAACATATCCATCAATACTTCGTCCTTGGGCTTACACAGCTTCTCCTTAAATTGGACTATGCTACTCAATTATTTCTCACTTTGGAGAATCCCACTTGGTACCAACTTTCCTAGTTAATGATTTCTAGTTGCAGACTCATCAGTTGGTAACATGTTCTCTACACGTGCCCAATACATTACATCACTACAGTGAGGTATCCTCCGTTCCTACCTCACACCTTCTGACCCATTCATATTAAGTTTGTTCACACAACTTTGATATTGTCCTTGTGCATTTTTTTGCCACATCTCCAGTCTCCCATAACATGGATTCCCATTAGCCAATTTGGCCTGTGGGAACTCTTGGCGTAGCTCGACAAATGACTCTTCAGACCCAGATAGAAAGGGACGACAGATGTCAAATGGGCATTGCACATGGGTTGATATTATTGGGCGTCCCGACTAGTACTCACGCTTCAAATATGTAACGTTTACCTGGTTTATTATCTAATCAATAAAAGATTTATAAAAAGAGTTTGTCAGCTTTCTAATTATTTTGGAGATCACTAAAACATCTAAAATACTTCATTTAAAAATCACACTATGACCACGACAGAGCTCAAAAGCTTGATTTGTCCTCGGAATGCTTTAAAGTGGTGCCTATTTTCAGTGTCTTGAAGGATTCCCCGATCAGTACAAGCTATCCAAAGTGCAGCTCAGCATTGATATTTAAGATTTAAGAATTAAAGCTGATCGTATCTGTTATATTTGCATGTCCAAACATGATTCAATTTAAATTCTGATAAATCAGCTTCTAAAATGGTCCCATTTCTCTTCAATAACTGCCCACCACAGAATTTCAAGACCCACTCATTCCAAAACATAGACAGTATGCTCTAAAAACTCAATCGAAATGCTCTCGAAAAGATTATTCAATGCACTTAGAAATGCACTTATTCAAATAAAATAAGATGAGCGTTACAGGGCACAGAATGATGAAAAAATGAAAATCTGTTAATGATGTCAAGTTGGCTAATTTTATATATTGCATTTAATTGGATCAGGTAACTCAACTGTGGAGATTGGTTTATCAAATCCGGTTATCTTCCAGAGTGTTTCTTTAATAGAAAGGCATGGCATATAAACATTGACTGGCTGAAAAGGACAAATTTAGCTTACCACGCCAATTTGAGATACATTCATACATGATCTGACAATTTCCTTCTTGAAGCGAATTAAATTTATCAGATAATGTATAAGAATCAAGCCCAACAAATCAACAGATTCAATGGTTTTTATTACAATTTTATGACAGGAAATGAAAATCATGTGGCTAACAAGTTGTTAAAATGGATAGCTACAAGAGTTTGGGGGGGGGGGGGGGGAGGAATGGAAAAAAAATTGGACATCTGTCTATTCGCCAGTTATTTATCAATTGTCTTTAATTGTCCTTGCAAATTTTTTTTAATTCACTAATCGCTATTTGGTTTTACTAGTGTTGGGTTTTTTTTAAACCCCTTTCCCAGTCACTTCAGTTTTCAAGCTTTACTGGGCTTATCATTTTATCTTACTCTAATGTCAGATGTGAATCTCATGCATTTTCTCACTGGTGAACATGGAAACAACAGTGTTTTGGAAATGGAGTGGAGGCAAAAGAGAATTTCTACAACAGTTCCGACCTTTAAATCATTACTCTCACTGCTTGGAAGACACCTACACGAGGAACCTGAAGAAAGTGGAGTAAAAAGTTTGAATGCAAGCGGATGTCAGGATAGAAATTTCCAATCCCCGAGGTTAGCACACAGATTCATCCATGACATGGGTTGCCGTGTTATTAAATGTTGGACCCATTTATCAAACTTGTGATCTAAATGATTTATCTATGCTGCAAAAAATCAGGTCAGGCCACAACTGTGCACAGGAAATAACTTCAGCACACATAAGAGAGACAATGCCCTTGCAAAGAGACAATGCAGAGGGATGCCCCATATGAAAATGAAAGCACTTGAGTGCAATCTGCCTAACCATTATTTTCCTCTCAGTAACAATTTTTCACAAAAAAAATTGAGAATTAAAGACCCCAGCAGCAACTTGGCAAGACTTCTTTATACCATCAAATAGAACACCAACCGCACTTAAAGGGCAGCCTTTTTCTCTGTAATGATTTTGTGAAGCTCATCTGCATCCTGAGTAGTTTTCACACGGATCAAAATTGGCAAAGCTGTGTCAGGACTTTTCTCATCGATGGGAGGGTTGGGAACACAGACGATTAGGATGTTGTTTTTTCCTGTTCTTGTACAAGGCAGTGATGGGTGAAGCATAATATTCAGTAAAACATTTCCTGGTCAAGAAAAACAAAAGTTGGAAGATTTCAAACTCTGGCCATTTGCTATAATCTTATTCCACTGACTAATGAAAACCTGATTTTCCTGTTGCATCTATTACTGAAGATAAATCAGATTCTCCTTCTATTGTTTTATTTAATGCCTTTGTTTTAATGACATTAACTGTTGGAAATGGTTTTTCAGTTTGTATTCCTAAAACCACTCCAGATTATTTCGATCTCCTAGATTCACAATGCATTTTACCAATCCCAAACTCAGGAAAAATCTTCCAGCTAAAGCAAAACTTTAGATTTGTAAATAGTCATGGTTTCAATAGTGTTATTCCCTTAAACAATTCTTATTTTCTACTGGACAACACATTCCATTGTCAATTTTCAGTAAGTAAATCTGTATGTTAATAATAGAATAAATAAAACAACAAATAGGCCCTTCGGCCTAACGTATCTCCAATGGCTTTTCCAGAAAGCAAAGCACCAAGTGGTAGAGAACTGAATATGTTTATTGTTGATGAAACATTACATTTCCTCTTTCCCTCACCTCAAATTAAGGTGGCATAATTTTGCAGGCTTTCAAGTATTGTACCAAAGTAGCCTTTGATCAATCATGTACAGTACAGTAAATTTTAGCAGACTGTTCAAATGTCAGCAGCACTCCCTTTAGACTGCAGTAAAGAACCTGATATTCAACTGCAAGGTACAGCAGTTAGCTGAACCATCTGGGGATGTAAAATGGATCGTATCTGCAGGCACCCAATGTCAAAATCTCCAGAGAAAGGTGGATTCCAAAATGATTCTCATTCCAATGTCTGCTTTTGTAATGTGGTTGCATCAAGCTGTGCGGAGATCCTTAACACACAAACACAAGTGGCATTGCATGCAAAAAAATTAACTCCTCCCAGGGTTGCAAAGAATGAACTGGCCAGGCAGCTGTAGAGCAATCCATTTAGTTGGACCGGGTGTACTATTTTCATTACAAGTCAGTCAGAGGTTTGAACAGAGCGGCCAAGGTCCTACGGAAAAGGTATTGGTGGATTCATTTGGGCGGTTCTCTGAGCAGACTGCCAATGCCATTTATTACAGAATATCACCAGAATTTTCAATCAAATACCAAGATGTTCCTTAGCTGGTACTGGACCCTCCCAGTAAAATGCTCATGCACAGCCAGAGTGTCAACCCCATTGCATGCTACCCTCCAGGTGGCCCAATGAGGACGTTACCATCACCCATCTTCTTCTGGAGTGTGTGTTTACCAAATAGATCTGAGGAGGGCTGCAGTGGTCTACACCAAGGATTTTTTTCTGACTAGCTGCATTACACATAGTGTGTGCTAACTGAACTGTTTCGATGGGACACACTTGGAACCAAACATCAAGTGCTGCTGGTTTATTGCCCACTTAAGGGATGCTCATGGGATTTCATCACTAGCACTTGTATTCGTCCTTGAGGTAGTAATGCCATGTTGGAACCTCGAACTGCTACAGTTTGTTAAAGACATTGCAATATTCTTGTTGGGAATTGAACTCCAGGATTTAGACCCAGCGGGCAGCAATGTGGTGCAGCGATAGAGTTGCTGCCTGACAGCGCCAGAGACCCGGGTTCGATCCTGACTATGGGTGCTGTGTGTACGGAGTTTGTACGTTCTCCCCGTGACCTGCGTGGGTTCCCCCACTCTCCAAAGACATTCAGGTTTGTAGGCTAATTGACTTGGTAAAATTGTAAATTGTCCCTAGGATAGTGTTAATGTGCGGAGATCGCTGGCCAGCGCGGACTCAGTGGGCCAAAGGGCCTTTTTATGTGTTGTATCTGTGAAACTAAACAGTGAAGGGTCTGTGACATATCTTCAAGTTATGTGATTTGGGAAGTTCGTAGCAATGCTGTTTCCAAATACTTGCTACCCTTGGTCTTTTAATTAGAACAAAAAAAATTGAGCTTAGGAAATACTGTCAAAGTTGTTGCAGAATATCTTGCAAGTAATAAAACTCGCGGAAGAAATACTTAAATTAAAAAAAACATGGTGCCTCTCACGAGCTTATTTACTCTGATGCTCTGGATCTTTAGTGTTGTTGGAACTGCACTTGTCCAAGTGCAGAGGACTGCTGTGTTAATGAATCGGCAAACCATTAATGAATACAGTGACAGTATTTATATGCCAGGGCAAGTTAAAACAGGTCAGTGGTGTTCCTCAAGATGTTGATTCTGGTAAGTCCACGATGGCAAAGCCTTTGAAAGGAGATGGTTAATTATAGTCTTGGGTGGCAGTTGATTATTTAATTAAACATGCACAACCTTTCATTAATGGAGCTGCTGACTAAATTCTGTATAAAGCATTAATTCTACATAATTAATTTGTTGATGCTAGTCATCGATGTGAATTAACTCACCTAGATTTGTATCTGCTCGCACCAACAACTGAATCTTTTGATCTGCCACAGGTTTTAAATGGATTGTAGCAACTCCTTTATCTTTGAAATCCCCATCTTTCTTGTAGAACATTTTACACCTGCAAAAAAAACCAATAAAATTTAAGCTTAATCGCACAATCCTACAAAATCTCCTCAACCTGAGTTTGTCTTATCCGTGGCCATTTAAGACTGAAATTCCATATTTACCGATATGCAAGAACCTTTCCTCATGTAAGAGTTGTCTTTTAATCTCTTTTGAGTCATATCATGTTTCAGGATATATGTATTGGTAGTAAGATCTGTATTCATTTTGACACCCCAGGTCTCACCAAGGTATGGTGGGCCCATTTTTTTTGGAACTGTTGGTGGCGTCTCATAACGACGAATAGGTCAAATCAAAGAATGCTTCTGTGCTCAAAAGATGGGCTTGGGATCCAGAAGAATGCGTTTTAAAAAATGAATAGTAAATTCAAAAGTGCTCTTTTGGCTTCAAAGCGTTTAGCATGGTGAAAAGCATCGTACAAATGGATGATTTTTTAACTTCAAAATGTGAAGGAAAAAATGGCAAAATAGAAGCAATGCAAATATTTTTTTTTAAATTGAAGGTGAAAATTGAGCTGGAATGCCGACGTGATGAATCATTCTTCCACCACTACCCCTTGCCCCCTATCCCCCAGACAATTTTGGATCCCATGTGGCTTCACCAGCTTACACGCAGAGAAGGAAATTGGAATGTAATGCAAATGCTGAAATTATGGAGCACAAGCTACATTAAGCATATTTTATTTTGTAATTAAGTTAGTTTAGCCAAAGGAACATTAATTGAGAACATTTGACAAAACATATCCAAGGACCCAGTAAGAGACCACCGGAATATTTTGGAGCTTCACTGTTAAAGGTCTGAATTACCTATTCTAAACTCGAAAGACCGATCACAACCCAATTAGTGATTGAGGAAATTTGAGTGTTTCCAACTAAGTGTAAAAATATCCCACGTGAAGAGAAAATTAACACTTCAAAAAGACAATCCTCTTTATTGAAGAATTTCGGAGAAAAACCGAAGACAACAGATGTACTGCACGTGGATTAGCAGAACTGATCAATTCCAATACAGGAGATCATCACAGAATATCAACACAAAATGCTGAAGTAACTCAGCGGGACAGGCAGCATCTCTGCAGAGAAGAAATGGGTGCTGTTTCGGGTTGAGACCCTTCTTCCGACTTCTTCGGTCTGAAGGTCTCGACCCGAAACGCCACCAGTTCCTTCTCTCCAGAGAAGCTGCTTGTCCCGCTGAGATTTTGTGTCTTTCTTCGGTTTAAACCAGCACCTGCACTTCCTACACATCACAGAAAATCAACCAGTGGGATAAGATAAATGCTTTTTAAAAACTGGGTAATTGGTGACCAATATTACTCAGCTGGGAGGTTTCTTCTTTTCACGGTATAAAGCCTTAAGAAAGTGGTAGCATCATCTATAAATTATAAACTTTTCTAAAGACTAAAAGAGAGTGCAAGAGATATTTATAAATTAAGAATAAGTGATAATTGGTGTTCCACAGCTGTAAGTGCGTGGTGATGAATTCTGTTTTTAAAATAGCAGTAAAGATTCAAATAGGAATAGAATTGTCACTATGGATGTGTAAAGAAATTTGGGAATGCAACATGGGTTTGACTGAAACAGAACGTGCGAGAACTCAGCAGGTCAGGTAGAATCAATGGAAAAAGAAACAGTTAATGTTTTAGCTCATGAGTTTGATAAGGCAAAAGTAAAAGTTAGAGGCAGCACAATGGCATACGGTTAGTGCTGGCATACGGTTAGTGCTGCTGCCTCACAGCTCCAGCAACAGTTTTGATCCTGATCTCCAAAGCAGGCAGTGTATGTTCTCTACATAAATCTGGGTTTCTTCCCACATCCCAAAGATGAGCTAGTAGGTTAATTGGCCATTATTAAATACCCTGGTGTAGGACAGTGGCGAAAGAATCAAATGAGAGTTGATGGGTAAGTGACACTGAGCAGGTTGCAGGAACATGAGGGATGCATGGATGAGATGGGTCAAATTACATTAATTTGTATTGTATTCCTAAGCTTTGCATTAACAAGGTATCGAATGTAGACCGCAACAAGGGAATATGCCTTTGCAAAAATGCAAGGCTTTAAAATACGCTGTTCTGGCCTTAAAACTGTGCAAGTTATAAACTAATACTACGAGGGCAGATAGAAGCTGACTGTGTAGTACTTGAATGGTCCAGATACAAAGGTTTACAAGAGAGACCTGGATGCACCCTTCATATAGAGAATTGTATGGAAGTAGAATTTATTTGAACAATTAGTAACGTTAGGTAGATAAAACAAAGAATTTAAACTGAAACAGGATTTGGGATAAATGCTTGCACGCAGGACTAATACAGACATTGACATCTATGCATTTCTAGTCATTGGAAGAAAATGCAAGTAGCAATATCTAAGCGTGCAAGTAAGGAACGCAGGAGTATTTAAAATGGTTTCCCACTATGGACGCAGTGTCAGTTTAAAAGATACTGAAGCTCCAAAATTACCAAGGGCGCAGATCTTAATTGTTTTTGTGAATGGTGGCTATTTGATTAAAACATATTTAAATCTGCATAACATTACATACTTCTTTGAAAAGATTGCATCTTCTTCCTTGATTTCATTTACAACAGGTTCAGGAGGCTCGTCACTCTCTTCTTCATTTTCATCTACAAATTGAAATAAGCAACAAGGTTTTAAAAAAAGATGCAAAAAAAAAAAAAGACTAAGTTGATAAGTATGAATAAGATGGACCAAATAACTCTGCTGCAAGCAGCTCATTTGTAAATTTAAAATACACGTGAAATTAAGATGTCATCCTGTATTGTTGTAGTTCTATTTTCCATTGCTATATTATATCTCTCACTCCACAAGTTATCATCCACAAATTTTGAAATTGTGATTATGATTTCAAATGTCCTACACAGATACGGGCAAAACACTTCCTAATTTTCAGCAATTTTAGCAACGACCTTTAATCCACCTGTTTTAAAGCCAGTTTCTATAATTTCAATATGTGCCTAGTTTAATCACTGTTCTAATTATGCATAATATTATGTTCAATTCAAATAGCAAATTAACAGGGCAAATTTCAAAGCTCGTAGTTAAATAATCTGTGTACTATGTGTTTATCAAGCCATTAACTGATCAATACCAGAATATTCAAAAAAATTGTAGCAATTTTAATTTTATATTAGGACTATAATTTCCAGTCTTTAGTACAGATTGGCCCTCGCTTTTCTGTACCTGATTAATCCAAACACTACAATGCAGTTTTTCCCACAAATTATGTACATGGATATGTATTGTACTGTTTAATACCAAAAAAGACTGAACCCTGGATATGACGCTCAAAATCTTCGGTTCTACATTTTGTTATCAAATCCTTAAGGTCCATATCTGAATTGTAAAACATAGGGAATCCCATTTTTTGAAAATGATCAAACTTGGCCACCAAAATGTGCGAACACAAGACTCATGAAAAGAGACAAATGCTTTCAAGAACTCTCAATTATGTTTATACTACAATCTCTTCAAAGATGTGGCAAAGATACGAGTTTGCCAGAGTCAGTACATCTCCCACCAACAGGATGAAATGTCTCCTTTCAAAAATGTGTAAAACAGTGGGAACCAGTCCATCTTAACAGTACGATCATGAAAACACTACACGAATCCTAACCTTCCTCACCTTGCTTTAAAACCATTTTCAATAAACAAGTATTCCTGAGGACGTGACGGCAGGAAGTCTAATATTAGACGGTGGAAGTCTCTGCCTCAGTGGGCGGTGGAGGCCGGTTCTCTGGATACTTTCAAGAGAGAGCTAGATAGGGCTCTTAAAGATAGCGGAGTCAGGGAATACGGGGAGAAGGCAGGAACGGGGTACTGATTGGGGATGATCAACCATGAGCACATTGAATGGCGGCGCTGGCTTGAAGGGCCGAATGGCCTACTCCTGCACCTATTGTCTATTATCCATTTTCATTCCACCACAAAAGAGGGATGATGGGCAGATGTGAAAAGTGTGAGGGGAGGGCAAAGGAGATGGAGTGGGAGGGGTGTGTGGGTGATGGACAGATGGAATGGAAGGAAACTGGATTATACGGGGCTGGAAATAGGGTAGTCTATGAGAGGACGGGAAGAATAAGAGAGGTGGAGGCAAAGAGGGAAGCAGGAATTTTTAAATCATAATTGCCATGAAACTGCAAGGTTAAACAGAACAGCTGAAGGAGACTTGATTTAAATCCCTATTTGAGAGATTGCCAAATTCTAAGCAGTTTCAAAGAGATAAATCTGGTCTAACAAGTAAAAGCTACAAAATATTAAACTGTTTCTTTATCGGGATGTTCTCTAATCTGCTATTTACGCTCTTTGGTTTCTTTTGACGCAAAATCTTCTTTTCTGATGGGTACATACAAAAGTGGATTTAAGCCAAAATGTCAAAAAATCTGAACAGGAAAGTTGAGCAAGGAAGGAAGAGTATCGGGAAGAGTCGTATGTTTTTGGATGAATGCCACTGGATCCATTTCTACTACTTCACAATGCAAATAGATCCTTCCAATAAAATACATTAGTTTAATTATTCTCCCTCACTCAAGCTGTAAATTTGTTAATATCTAGACACAGGTGCTGAAAATAATGTAAAAGAGTTGACCTTGAAATAAGGAGAGAACGTGAAGGTCTAAAGAACTATAATTTCAAAAGTTAGCTTGAACTTACCAGAATCAAGCTTTCATCCTTACATTCATTTTTACTACATTTTAAAGATCAGAGAAATTACATAAAGAACTTTTCAACTGAAAAACTGCCTGTTTCATCAGCTACGGAGAAAATCATTCACAAAAATAACTCTGCAAACAGGATAATATTGCCCCTATGGATTGTCAAGTGACTGAGAACACTCATTAGAATGTCAATCCCAGCTAAGTATGACAGTGGGAAAGCAGAATGGAGTCCTGAATGAGGGGCAAGTGGAAATGCGTCAAAATGTATGTGTACGGGAGACTAGTTACATTAACTGTACAAAATGCATCATGACTTGCCTTGCACCAAGCTTTTAATACGGTTAAAGGCTAATTGTGGAGCTTAAAGCTTTAAACAATGTGTAAGGTGTACGTGATTGCAGGTCATTAATTGATCCAAAATGGAATCTCCAGCTAAATGCAAAGGCCTATCAATTGGGTAGGAAGCGACACCAACATATTTTTTTCCATCACAACTTCATTCAGTTAAACTACATTCTTGCCTGGGCGTAAGGATATTCCAACATTGGGGGGGGGGGGGGGGGGGGAAGCCAAAAAGGAACCACCGTATCTGGTAAACTAAAAATATTAAAGACACAATCAAACTTAATGTAAACGCATATAATTGTGATATAATTGCGCAAAGATGTTTGACAGTCTCCAAGATCAGACAGAACATATGACAGTAAAAGTAAGTAAAAGTTAAATCAGGAATGAAAAATTTGTATGAGAACTAGAAAACTAAAAACACTTAAGTTTCAGCAGGTACACAAAATTGCCGGAGGAACTCAGCGGGTGCAGCAGCATCTATGCTTAAGTTTCAGCAGATATTTAACAAAGTGAGTCCGAGGAGGTAACAATGGAAAATAAGGAAATGGCAGATAAAATATTTTTCAATAGTTTTCACTGCAAAGAATACAAGTAATATCCCATAAGTAACTACAAATTGGGGCTTAATAGCAATTATTCAGTACCCATACCTTTATACTCACTACCTTTTATTTCTTCCTTTTTTTCTACAGATGCTGTGAAGGAAAAAGTTGGAGCACCAATCTTCTCCTGGTTCACATCTTTTCCAAATAATGAGCCTGAAGTTCCTCCACCGAAAGAAAAGCCAGCTAAAGGAGAGTTTTCGATTTTTTTCCCAAAGAGCAAGTTGATATTCCCACTATTTCCCATTGCAGTCTCAGGTTTTTTTTCTGAAATGACTGGAAAATCCTTGTTTTTGACAGATGAGAATAAAGATGATGGGATTGTTCCCTGCGGTGTTTTGCACACACCAAATGTGTTAACAGATTGCATTTCTGGCCGCTTGCTGTTCGTGTCACTCTCTGAGCCACTGTCAGAACTGCTACCATATTTCTGTTCAATGCTTGTCAAATGCTTCTCGTAGTCTTTGAAGATTGGGGTCAAATCACAGAGTGGGTTCTCATTGACATGTTTGGTGATCCAATCTCGGACCGAACAATTCAATGCTGCTAGTTGTCTGTTGTACTCACTGGAGCCCACTTTATCCCCAGAGTTAATCTGATTAACACCATTTGTTTTCGTACCTATTTCTCCTTTTGCCAAGGGATTTGGTGGAGGACCATTAGATAGAAAAGAACCTGTGAAATGGAACAAGTTAAATGTTTCATTAAGTTCAGTAAAACAAAACCCATTAAATTGAACAAAGATTCTTAGCAGTCGTCAGAGACAGATGAAAAATTCATCTGACAACAGGAACCCATGAAAAAATACATATGCGACAGTTTCTACCATGCACAATAGATACAGTAGTATAACATTTGTTTAAACAAACACAAAAGGTCTCACAAATACCAATTCAATCCTTACCCTTTCCAATCTAAAACATATGACATGAAACACAGGTGAAAAGATTCAGAATTGAGCTATTTTAAGAAGTCAATATCAATAAGAAGTCAATATCAATAAGACTATTATATCCAAGTTGTCTTAGTTGATGATATGAAAAGAAGTTAACCATTTAAAAAGGAAGCCAAACACAACATGGTTTATTTCAGAAGGCATATCAGGCAGAAATCAAATCAATTATGGTAGGGGCTCAAATCTCAATCAGATTCCAAAAATAGCAATAGCTCCATTTAAAGAAAAAGACAAATAGGAGGTGGTAAAATGGGAAAAACAAGCTAATTGTTGACAGATTGAATTGATCATTAGTCTGCAAGGTACACAAAAAGTAACATTAATATTCTGAATAGAAGTTCTAATAGCAAAGGAAAAAAGCATTTGACCTTTGCAGCACCTCAGGTTGTTATAGCCATTCTATAAAAAGAAGTATATAATTATACGCGTCTACTCAAAGAAGGTAAAGAGCAGCGAGCCCGTGTCATATCTGAAATGGTGAGAGTACGAGAACTCCATGCAGTGTAGTGTTCAGTATACCAGGTACGACATTGAAAATTTGAGGTGGGTACAATGTAGATTCATCAGGAAGCTACAAATATGCATAAAAAACTTCAAAGCACTTGACAATGGGATAGCCTGAGATCAGGAAAGATGAATGGACAAGTATGAATACCCACAAAACAACAAAGTTAGGGTTATTCCTCTTCAAAGAAAATAGCAAGATCAGACTTAAAGGTTTCTAGTTCTTGAAAGGTTATAATATGAAGAAACAATTTGCAGCAGTGTTGCTAATTGGATAAAACTGGATTAAGAGAACAGAAAACTACGTAATGAGAGACTATGATCTCAAAAGCCGAAAAGGTGTCATAATCCCATTAAATATGAACAGTCAAAAGGCTACTGAATAAATAGTTAAAATTTAGAATTTGCAGGGCCAATTTGGGTAGATGAAGAGTTTGACTAATGGGACCTCTCAAGGACCCGACACTGTTACAATGGGCTCCATGACATTCTTCTATGTGTTAAACCCCATTGCAGCTCTAGCAGTCCAATGGTTTACAAGACTGACGAAAGATCTCTAGTGCAGTGCGAGGTCAGGAGGGAGAAAAAACAGTATACATCAAGAACACAAATTAAATCTCCTCAAATAATCAATAGATGCAACGGTTATGATATTTGACTACTTACCAATAGGATTATTTACATCTGTAGCGCTACTGTGTGAAGGCTTCAAAGACAAATTATTTCCATTGTTCAGACCATGTAAAGGTTTGAAACCAGAACCATTACCAAATCCTCCAAATCCAGTACTTCCAGTTGAAGATATCAGACCAGAAAATCCTTTGAAGATTCCAACACCTTCAGACTGGAATATTTTGAAAACAAAATTGGTTAGCATACTTTTCAAAGAATACAAGATTCACTGGCAACTTTTATTGACATCCATACTTTGCATGGAATGATTTAAGAGCCACCTAATGTATTCAAATCAGCAACAAAATATCAAGAGTCACACTGCACGGAAATTGTCATTCAGCCCTTTAGCACCCACCTACTCTCCCAACATTACCATTAAATCTCCCCTGATTCTATTATTTATCTGCACATTAGGGCCAATTTAACCAGCAAACGATATGTTTAGGATGCAAGAGGGAACCCATGTTGCTATAGGGTGTAGATACAAACTCCAAGGTCAGGTTCAAACCAAGGTTTAGTAGAATTATGAGGCTGCTGCTGCTCAACTTGCACTTCCATCACCTGGCTGTTTGTAGGAATCCTAAAATCACTTATTCCTAACTGTTCTCATTACCTTTAACCAGAATATGTAGGCCTTCAACATATACATCTAATTAAAGTTATAAAAATATTTGATTTGTAATCATTTTAGCAAGCTTGCTTTCCCTCCCCACAGTATTATACACAAGTTAGTAAATCACAATGCTTCAATTTATATTGCTTTATGTGGCGAGTGTAAAGAAACCCAAAGGGAAAACTGACACCAGTAGGAGTGGAAAGTAGGATAACAAGAATAAGCATTTGTTTACTTTTGAGTCATGTTCGGGTATTAATTTAAATTGGAGGAATTATAGCAAATGTCGCTACGAAATAGGTAGCAATAGAACCCACATTTCTGACTTATGGAGGAAGTGGCTTATGGACAGTTCTTTGGAACGAACTTTTACTCATGAACTGCCTGCACCGTCACAATTTATGTAGATGGCTCACCGCCTCTTTCTCCAATGACAAGATGTTAGAACTGCCAAAGCATTGATGGTTAGTGCAAGACCTTGTCACACATAGTGATAGTCATACAGCATGGAAACAGCCTGTCGGCCCAAGAAGGGCCTTGATCCAAAACGTCACCCATTCCTTCTCACCAGAGATGCTGCCTGTCCCGCTGAGTTACTCCAGTATTTTGTGTCTATTTAAACCAGCATATGCAGTACCTTCCTACACATTGTGTCGGCCCATCTTGCCCATGCTGACAAACATGGCCCATTTATCTGCCGGCAAGTAGCCCATATACTTCCAAACCTGTCTTATCCATATACCTGCCCAAACGTCTTTAAAATGTTGTGATAGTAATTGGCTCAACTACCGCCTCTGGCAGCTCATTCCGTATACCCACCACCCTTTGAGATTAAAAAAAGTTACCGTTATGCTATGATCACTGATGTCAATTAGTATTTCATGTATTAGTACAGAAAATTTATAAACTGTAAAATGAGGACTTGATGATAAAAGTGCAGGATATTCAAAGTTAGATTCAAATGGAGGAAGTGAAACAGTTCATTGTCTCTCAATGTGGAAATTAAAAACTCATGGCTGCAAAATGAAAGAACAAAGTGTTGGGACTGAGTTGACGTACTGCAGCTAGTTATGGGCAAAGGCTTCATTAAGCAATGCAAATACTAGAGGCAGCTAAAACAATCTGGGTCAGATTGTTAGATCTATGACCTAAAAATATACACGGCTGCAGGTAAGGGACCTATACCATGCAACATTAAAATATTAAAACTTCATGTACATAAATCAAAAGATTGTACCAAATATGATGGGTATATTTCAGCATACTGGTCAATTCTAAAGAATACGAACCCAATGTTTCACCAGAATGCAAGATCATTAACTCCTAGGACAAATGCTAACATGGGCCAAATGCGAGCAGGTGGCTGGAACATGTTGGCCGGTGTGGGCAAGTTGGGCCAAAGGGCCTGCTTCCACGCTGTATGACTCTATGAATCTTCATTACAAACTGAAAATGGGATCATATTGTCTTAAAATATTTCAAGCCCCATTCGATGTGATGTGTGGAAAACCTCTAAGATAAGCTGAATAGGTCCTCACCATTCTTTTTCAGATGTCAATTATGCAAATTGATTTACATGTAGGCATGGGAGACAGCAAGTGGAGAGTAAAACCACATGCTACAGATGAAAGCCATTCGTACAGAAATTGTAATATGCACCAGCTCTTGAAAGTTACACATGCAAACGAGTACAATACTGTCAAATCGTATTGTGGTGTATTTTTGGTAGTAAATGAATTCCTATTATTATCAGAAAATCATGAATTAATAAAATAACAATCAGTTTTCATTTTTAGATTTATTATTCTGATCACTAAAACTGTAGCCATTGGTTATCCATAAAACCTCAGAAGATTTTGATCTGGGGATATCCACACATGACAACAGAATTAGATTAATTTTCAGTTGATGTTAGTTTGTCTGATCTGTGAACAATGGGATTTTCTCAAATGTCGCTCTGAATTCAGGGAGCAAGTCCTAGCTGGCAGCGCTGCAGTGACATTTAATAAGTAACTGGAGGCACAAAGCCCCACTCAACACACCAAAAAAATGTGATTAAAAACTCTATTATATGACTTGCCTCAGCGAGGAGGTTCCTGCGTTTTGCTTTTTTGATTGCTCGGTTTTTCAGTACATCTTCACTTGCTACTGAGAAGGTTCCTGCCTATAAAGCAAAATATTCTATGGTGAAACAATGTTAACCAGTAATTCAACATCTTGCTTTTCATGGAAACCTTTATTCAAGTTGTAATAAAATATCAATGTAGCACATTGCATTTTTCTACAGGGGCTGGTAATTAACGTGCTGAAACCCCCCCCCCCCCCCCCCAACGTTTATCCAAAGGTAACTTTGTCACACCCTCCCCCTCAAAACACCATGATCTACAAAAATGGGGTCTGGATCTGGGCACTGAAAATTGATTAAAACCCTCAGCAGGAGGAAAGGAAGTGTTTCATCTCATGATCTAACTATTCCTGCTTGAAATTCATGTGTCAGGATGCCAGCTATAAATAAGTGTTACTTGTGATTGTTCACTTTATATACTAGCTCAGCCATTTTCAACCGCATTTTGGTCACGGCCCCCTTAGGAGCTCTTCTCAGTTTCCAGGGCCCCCTGTCAAACAGGGATACAACACGAACAGATAGACAGAAGAACATTTATTATTCAGTTTGGCCCCTTCATATGCCCCCCGTTGAGAATGGCTGCTAGTTTATCTAGAGTGACATTCTAGAATAGTATTGAAGAAGCACTGCAGTAGAACTGGTAGATTTTGAATGGTTATTAAATCAATACCCTCAACAAGACACAATAAACTTTATTTTAAAGAGCAATCAAGTTCTCCCATTATGATCAATATTTATTCCTTAGCTAACAGTTTAACAGCATCCATTTATCTGGCTGTTGTCACAAAAATAAACTGAAAAACAGTTGGGGACATCAGAGGTCATGAAAGGTGCTACATAAATACAAGTTCTTGTATGCCGAGCATAGATGGGTGTCCCCGTGATCAAACAACTTCTGACACTCAAGGTTCTTGCAAGTAGAATTATTAGGCTAAGAGCAAACAGCCTGAAGAAGTGCATGACTGTCAGCAGTCGATGACCTCTAGAAGGGACAACGGCAGAGAAAGAAATAATTTCAAGGGTACAGATGTGTCATTGTAAGGTTTTTGAGGATCGCAAGATGTTAGTTATAATTAAGGATTATGTTAATGTTAGAACGATGGAATAATTAATTACTAAAATAAAGAGCCGAATTAAAGATTAACAATGCATTGCTCAGGAAGCAACATTGTTACACATATTAGACACAAAAAGTTGGAGTAACTCAGCGGGACAGGCAGCATCTCTGGAGAGAAGGAATGGGTGATGTTTCGGGTCGAGACTCTTCTTCAGATAAGACCACCAGTCTGAAGAAGGGTCTCGACCCAAAACGTCACTCATTCCTTCCCTCCAGAGATGCTGCCTGTCCCGCTGAGTTATTCCAGCTTTTTGTTTCTATCTTCGGTTTAAACCAGCATCTGCAGTTCCTTCTTACACATTGTACAATTCTTACACCTGATATAAATTTAAGTCACGAAGCACTGTCAAAAAGGAGAACATAGAACTGATGGACAATGTAGGCCACTTATAAAAAGGTGCTTACATTCTCCAACAGTAACAACGATTCTTAAGCCATGGGCAAGATGAGATCTTTCTCATATTTTCTTATGAGATTGATGCAAATCATCTGGCCCATTGTATATAATGGCTCTTAGAGTATTGTCATCATTCCCATTCTCCCACTTATTTCATTGCAAACTATTCTTTTTCGTATGGCCATCAATTCCTCCCGATTCTTCTACCATTATCCTGAACTATACCACTCAACATTTTATGGATGCGCAAGGAAAACAGGCATGGAGGGAGGAGGGAAAACATGTAAACTCCCCTCAAGTTTAAAACTCGTGTGCTAGAGCAGTGCTCAAGTAGCTCTAACAGTTTAAAGAAATGTTGTGCCTCTAAAGTATAACAGAGAGTTAATGATTCAATAATTTTCAGGGATCTGGATGCTGCTGGCAAAGCCAGAATTTGTTGCCGTTTCCTCATGCCCTTGATTAAACAGTGACTCGCTGCCTTCTCAATCATTGCTGACCTTTTGATGAAGCGTCTCCCACATTGCTATTGGATAGGGAGTTCCAGATTTAGACCCAGCAACAATGAAGGACTGACATATATTTTCAAATCAGTTTGGTGTGCGAATTGGAGTGGAACCTGCAAGTAGTGGCGTTCTTGAGTTTCTGCTACCAGTGGCGGTAGAGATTGCAAGTTTGCAAGTTGGCAAAATGCTTTTAGGAGAAGCCCTGAAAAGTAACAGCAACACATTTTATAGACGGCACATGCTGCAGCCATTGTATGCTGGTGGAGGAGGGATTGAATGTTTAGGGTAGTGGATGAAGCACAGCCTGCTTTGTATTGACTGGAGATTGTCGAGCATTGGTGGAGCCCGATACATTTAGATAAGTGACAAATTACTTCATCACACTCCCAATTTGTGCCTTAAAGAAAGTGGTGTCACACGAGTCGCTTGCTATTGGATACCCTGCCTCGGAATAGTCTTGCAGGGACAATATTTTATGTGGTAGGTCCAATTGATCAATAGTGACCCCAACATGTCAACAAAAATGCTATTGAATGTCAAGGATCTGACTAGCTTAGATTAATAGAGTTAGAGCTATAGAGAATGGAAATAGGCCCTTTGGCCTAACTTGTGAATGCCAAATAAGTTGGTATTCTGAGCTAATCCCATTTGCCTGCATTAGGCCCATATCCCTCTAAACCCTTCTTGTCCATACATCTGCCCATATGTCCTTTGAAAGTTGTAATTGTAGCCATTTCAACAGCTTTCTCTGACAGCTCATTCCAGATGCACACTACCCTCGGAGTGAAAAAGATGCCCAGAGGTCCCTCTTAAATCTCTTGTTTGTGATGGCTATGTAATTGCACTCATCAGCACAAGCCTGAATGTTAACAAGGTTTTGCTCAATCAGGCATGAGCTGCTTCATTTGCTGAGTTGAGAATGGAATGGAATATTATGTAATTATAAGCAAACTGCCCCGCTTCTGACCTTATCATAGAAAAGAGGTCAATGTAGAAATAACTGAAGATCGTTAGAAGATAGATACTGCCCAGAGGAACTGTAAAGTTGGCAGCAGCTGCTAAAAATAAGCGGTAGGCCGAACAAAAGAAACAACTAATTTATCCAGGCCGTACCAAATATCCTGGCAATAATAAATTGCTGGATTATTGGAATGGTATAAAGCTCTTAAATAATTACAATAAAGACAAATGTAGGTCATCAGCATGCCATACAAGCATACAAACAAAAGCTATAAAAAGATTGCAGTGATACCAGAGATCATAGAAAGGTCAAGGATGGAAGGTCAAAGCTTTCACTTTTACCCTCCTAAACAAAGAGGGTGTGCAACAAACTAGAAACATAGAAAAATAGGTGCAGGAGTAGGCCATTCGGCTCATCGAGCCAGCACCGCCATTCAATATGATCATGGCTGATCATCTAAAATCAGTACCCCGTCCCTGCTTTTTCCCCCATATCCCTTGATTCCATTAGCTCCAAGAGCTAAATCTAACTCTCTCTTGAAAACATCCAGTGAATTGGCCTTCACTGCCTTCTGTGGCAGAGAATTCCACAGATTCACAACTCTCTGGGTGAAAGTTTTCTGCCTCATCTCAGTCCTAAATGGCCTACCGCTTATTCTTAAACTGTGACACCCGGTTTTGGACTCCAACATCGGGAAAAATTTCCTGCATCTAGCCTGTTCAATCCTTTAAGAATGTTATATGTTTCTATAATATTCCCCCTCATCCTTCTAAATTCCAGTGAATGCAAGCCCAGTCGACCCATTCTTTCATCATATGTCAGTCCCGCCATTTCAGGAATTCACCTAATAATCTACGCTGCACTCCCCCAATAGCAATAATGTCCTTCCTCAATTTAGGACACCAAAATTGCACACAATACTCCCAAGTGCAGTCTCACCAGGGCCCTGTATACCTGCAGTAGGACCTCCTTGCTCCTAAACGCATATCCTCTCGCAATGAAGGCCAACATGCCATTAGCTTTCTTCACTACCTGCTGTACCTGCATGCTTACTTTCAGTGACTGATGTACAAGCACACTCAGGTCAGTCACACTAGTCAACTGTCTATTTATTCCAGTCCAGTAACATTGCACTTATTTCAGATGAGGATGATATTAACGAGAGGTGGAGGGGAAGACAATGGGGACTCAGCGTGGGGGGGGGGGGGGGGGGGGCCGCCCCCAAAAAACAATGGGGACCTGGCGTGGGGGGGTGCTGCTGTGAGGGACGGTGGGAGAACAAAGGGGGGGCCCAGTGTGGGGGAGGGGCACCCTAGTTTAGAATCCTCTGCCCAGGGGATAAGACTGTTTGATTGTTTGTTTTGTTCATTTGTTCCGGTGAAGGCACTGTGCACACGGCAGCCAGCCAACAGTCACTTGTCTTTTTCTTTTCACTTTTAATTTCAAGTTCTTGTGACCTTGTGTGTTGTGAATGTCGGCAGTCCAATTTCTCTACGGGGGATGAATAAAGTTTTATCGTATCGTATTAATATTTTGCAACTGCTAACAGTCAAATGAAGCAACTAGGGAAATGATTTGCTATTTAATTGACCGCATCAAAACAAAATTGTGCCATTTCAATTCTAACAGATGGACTGCTGAGGGCAGCCTGACAAGTTAAAGAGCAGTGACCTTGTTAATCATATTGCTGAATTTGTATTTTGAAACATTCAAACCACAAATAAAAATATGCAATCTCCTATTTATAATATATTTATAGGAGTCTCCTATATATCGGCAAGACCAAGCACAGACTGGGCGATTATTTCGCTGAACATCTTTGCTCAGTCCACCTTGGCCTACGCAATTTCCCTGTTGCCAAACACTTTAACTTCCCTTCCCATATTGACCTTTCTGTCTTGGGCCTTCTCCACTGTCAGAGTGAGGCCAAATTCAAATTGGAGGAACAGAACATCATATTTTGCTTGGGCAGCTTACAACCCAACAGTATGAATATTAATTTCTAATTTCAAGTAACCTTTGCATTCCCTTTTCCTCCGTCCCTCCCTCAGCCGAGTCGTCCTACTGGTTTCACTGCCATCCTGCTTAGTTTCACTGTAAGTATCCACTCGTCATCACCTTCTCCACAGCTAACAATAGACCATTGTGGGTTCCACCTTTTCTTGATCATCTTTGCTGGCTTTGATTTGTTCTTTTCATACCTTTCATTCATTTTTTTGTACCTTTCCATACCTCTAGTTTCCCTCTCCCCTGACCCTCAGTCTGAAGAAGGATCTCGATCCAAACGTCACCTATTCCTTTTCTCCAAAGATGCTGCCTGACCCGCTGAGTTACTCCAGTATTTTGTGTCTATCTTCGGTATAAATCAGCAACCAGTTCCTTCCTACACAGTGGTGATAGATCTCCTGTCCTTGTACTCATTTGCATTCTTCAGAGAAATCAACTACTGGATCAAGCAGATTTTAGTTTCTCTCTGTCGTACCTTATGACAATATAAATGGCAACAACTTATCACATATTTTAAAAATTAGAGCATCTGGTTGCTCATTAACACATCAAAATTAACAATCCAAATTAGAATCAAGAATGTTTTATTGTCATATGTCCCGAAACAGAACTATATTTAAAAAACCCCAATAATAGTGGAAAGACAAAAACAATGCCCCAGGATCTATGTAGTTTCGGGCTTATTTTGAGGATGTTCACCCCGTCATCCTGTTCCTTTCCCTTCCTCTTTACGCCCATCTCTGACCCTTCCCTTGACCGAGCCCCAATTCCATAAGTGATAGGAGCAGAATTAGGCCTTTTGGTCCATCAAGTCTGCTCCACTATTCAATCATGGCTGATCTATCTCTCTCGCTCGCTCTCTCTCTCTCCTAACCCCATTCTCCTGCCTTCTCCCCATAACCCCCGATACCTGTAGTAATCAAGAATCTATCTATCACTGCCGTAAAAATATCCATTGACGTGGCCTCCACAGCCTTCTGTGGCAAATTCCAGATTCACCACCTTCTGACTAAAGAAATTCCTCCTCATCTGCTTCCTAAAGGAACGTCCTTTAATTCTGAGGCTAGGATCTCTGCCCTTTCCAATGCCCTGACCAATTCTCTTTATTACTCCCTCTTTCCCTTCCCCAGTCCAAAATGTCATATGTGGAGGGAACTGTCCATTTCCCTCCACAAATGAGTTCCACCAGCACTTTGTTTTTTGCTTTGTAGCTTGCAAAACATTTATAAAACTAACAACTGAAGCAGCAAAAAAAATGTTGTAGAATTGAATTCCACAAACCAAAATCAATAGCTATACACCTAGCATCAACAAAAACAATGAACACTTCTTCCAAATTTACTTATTTTACAGCTGCTATTGCAGTATGGCCAAATCCAACTTAAAGACTTGGGTTCATTTTATTTTCACACCAACATCTCTCATTGACGTTAAGCATGTTACAGTATGGTAAAGAACTGCATTTTTTTCTCCTTTTCTCCTCAAACCTCATCCTAAAAAAAACTGCATTTTATATTGGAAATATATGTTATTAATATCATAAAGTGAATACATACACACACCTCTTCGGATTCTTCTTCCTGATCCCAATTTCGATCAGTTAGTTCCTTGTCTGCAGTCCTTTTTGCCATTGCGTTATTACTGAAAGAGAAAAAAAGTCAAGATTAATCTTTTGCTACAACTGGATGAAACAGCTAGATCTAAAAAGAAAAAAAGTACAAATACATTGAACTACAACAGAAAAGTCTAAAAATGTAGTTCTATAACATCAGCTTAAGTTCAAATACAAATGCAAAATGTATGTGGGAAAGACCTTTCAAAGACCAAGAATTAAAGAATGAAAAATGGTGAAAAACTGTGGAGTAGAACAGCAGAGTAAATATATACTTAGTTTACCAACGGGGGGGGGGGGGGAAGAGACTGGATGGGAATGAACTGAAGGCTTGAGGGCGAGAGGGAAATCATATTAAACTTTCCGCATGCATTTGTGTCTTTTTACAATACTGGAGAGATTTTGAGGAACAAGATTATTATTCATGTTTTTGTTCTTAACAAAAATCTACCCATCACGTGAAATCTTACAAACAACAGATATAAATTAGATAACTTCAAGACCGAAAGTCAAAACCTTTTTCATTACAGACAAATTTTCATTGTTTCACCACCATTTTGGACACCAAAAATGTGACATTAAAAACTCGGCCACATTTAGCCATGAATATTTAATTCATAAACTTTATATGGGCGAGTTAACTATTTTTTCTTATTTTCCAACTCAATATATCAAAAACATCGTGGCGTCAAAAACGCAATGACCATTTACGATATATTTTCCGACTTTTTAAAATCAATAAAAAAAAAAAAAAACTGACATAAATTGGTCATCAAAACTAAGAAACTGAGCCTATTTTCAATTTGGCAACACATTATCTCTTGTTTACCTTTCGTACGGACCAAGTCGCTAATTTCATTCCTTCCTATCAACTTCCAGAAGCTCCACAACGACCGTTACGGAGACATTTTACTTACTAAAAAATCATCCCAAATCAAACCTTCTGACGAATCATCGGCCATCGATATAGCTCAATTCCATAAGGTAATGTTCACATTGGTGAAAATGTTTGGTTTTCGCTAATAATGTAACGTTCGTTTTCTGGGACACCAAACCTTTTATTGTCCACCACAACATACCTTTGTGTGTATGATGTGTAATGCGCGTTGCGGTGTCCACTCAGATGGATGCAGTATTTTACCACATGATCACATGAAGTGGAAACGGTGTTTGCAATTTTATTGTTCCATGTGGTATTCATAAACATAAAAGGAATAAGACATACATGCACTTACTGTGCCAACCTGGTCACTGGTGGACACCACGCGACAACCGTTACACAAAATGTATTTGTTTATTCTGAAGGAAGACAAAAATGCTGGCGAAACTCATCGGGTGAGGCAGCATCTATGGAGCGAAGGAATAGGGGACGTTTCGGGTCGAGACCCTTCTTCAGATATATTCTTATGCTATTTTCGGAAACTTGCCATCAATATGCTATCCTTTTAATATTTTTTATTGATACCATGTTATTCATGAACCCAATAAAGTGCTCATCAACTTTTGAAGGGATTTGAAATTTGACCCCCTTTGTCACATTATTGTGTGCAGTATTGTAAAAAGACACATATGCAATGCAACCAATTCCTTTGTACTAGACTGCAATCAGTTATTCAACAGATTAAAATCTAATTTAAGTAACAAATTGCTACATAAGAAATAATAATTAATAACATAATATCTATGCTGAACATGGTTGAGGGAAAGGCAGTGGCCAGGATATTACAAGAATCTACTGTGTTTCTGAGCAGTTCAGGGATCTCTTATTTCGCTAAAAGACTATTTTGCAAGAGAACCCGAAAGATAGTGTAATCAAAGGGCCAAATAAAGCAGGATCTTCCCTATGCCCGACACTTACTTGGTTATATGTGAAGCAGTGATCAAACTGATTCATCATATCCAGATGTCTTGCAAAGGCAGGGCAAGTAGTTCCAGAGGGGCACTACCAATGTCTTATTTTCATCAAAGCAAGGGATGGAGCACTGTCTCCAGTCAGAGACAGGAACGCAAAAGTGTTTTATAATTCGACACATTTAAAGACCAATATTACTTTAAATAATTGAATCTTTACAATTTTTAAAGATTTAAAATTGAAAACATTAAAAACTAAGATAAAATTATTCCATTTTTGAATTATTTACCCTTTTCCTCCCATTTTCCAGAATACAAACTGCAATTAAGATTGAATGGGGTCTCCAATACTATGCTAGATCTCACTGAACTTAGGACCACAGAAACAAATTTTCCAGTAGTATGCTGGAAATCCTAAGACAGGGCTATGCAGATGAACTTTACAGAGTCCAGTGACAGGGTAGACTGACTTATGTATTTCAGAGGGGCTCAACATTGACTACAGACATCACAATCATTCCCAATAATTAAAGCGAGATATAAACTCAGCTTGAAAATCAAGTCCCTAACTGAGCTATAATATTATGATGTCAAGACAAATGCTATCTATCAACTGAGGAAAAGGGAAGATTTTATCCCTCGAGCGGAATATCCTGCTAATTACAGGACAACAGGTATTTGTTAAAACTTTTTTTAAATGGAATACCATCACAAAAGGGAAGGGCAATACTTCAATGAAGTGATATTTGACGAGGCATAGGTCTTAAAACAAGAGAAGATTTCCATCTTTACAATGTTGGCTGGACTTTAATTCTGGTACTGAACATAAAATAGCTGTGCCTAGCCCACTGTGCAAACCATTCTTTCCCATAAATGTTATTAACTGGAGAATATATGCTACCTATTAGGTCATAATAGCTTTTGAAATATAAAGAACAATTATTCACTATTAAATCCCATAGGGAGCAAGATTGCTAATAATGACATTAAGCCTTTATTAGAAGCGAATTTGACAAAGATTCACAAGAGGACAGGTTTTAAAAAAAATCAGTGTTTTCTTAAGACCTGTGCCATGAACATGGAGGAGAGAATCTGAAGAATAAAGGAAAAGTAATTTTACCTTGGTAATTCCTACATTAAGATGGGCCCCAGATGCATAAAAGCTAACTTATTTTGGAAATAAATTACAAAACACCCATTTCTTCACTAATATATTTGAGTTGATTAACGCTTCTGAAAAAGAGTTCTAACTCCATTGTTTTTAATTCCCAAGCTTCCGTTCTCAAACCGCATACACAAGGAGCCCAGATTCTATTCATGGTTGGTGTTTCGGAGTAGCTTGATGGATGATCAGAATACACTAATCAAAGAAGACTCATTTAGTGGAATCAATCATCGGAAAACAGTTCCAGAAACAGTTTTATGGCGACTTAACCTTGCGCATTCATGTTGAAAAAATTATTGATTCAATCTTTTGAAATTGATTATTTTCTTCATTCTTGAACTTTTCTACAATAATCCATGTTATCATACTTTACTATATTTTCTACTGCATGCCACTGCATGTATTATGTAAACATAATTTACTACTAAAAGTAAAAAATATGATGGGAACAAGAATTTATTCTGAAAGAATTTATCAGAGAATCACCGATTGTCAGTTAATCACACAAGCTTTGCTTGCATAACCTAATATTATCTGGAAACTTCAACTTGTTACCATTGTATAATGAGTCCATGATGTCTTGGTATTGGTATTGGTTGTTATTGTTACATGTACAGAGGTACAGCAGAAAAACTTGTTTTGTGTGTTATCCGAAGAAAGGAAAAAGGAGGAGGAGGAGCCCGAGGGCTGAGGGAGAGATAGGAAGGGGAGGAGACAGCAAGGGCTAACAGAATTGTGAGAATTCAATGTTCATGCCACCAGGATGCAGACTCCCCAAGCAGAATATGAGGTGCTGTTCCTCCAATTTCCGGTGTTGCTCACTCTGGCCATGGAGGAGGCCCAGGACAGAGAGGTCGGATACGGAATGGGAGGGGGAGTTGAAGTGCTGAGCCACCGGGTGGTCAGGTTGGTTAATGCGGACCGAGCTGAGGTGTTCGGCGGAACGATCGCCAAGCCTATGCCTTGGGAGAGAAGGCTTGACATCATGCTAGCAAACTCTTTCTCCTTCCTGTACTCTGTCACTCCTTGTTTGAGATGCAGCCCAGTACGATGTTATGAACTACAGCAAAAAGCTGAGAAAGCAGCCTTGCGGGCTGCTGCGTTGAGAATGATTGTCGAGGATGTTTATGCCTATCCTTATTGTAGGCAGTCTATGAGCCAGAAAGTAAAAGGATCCAGTTGCAGTGCTGGGTGCTGAGTCCTAGTTTCAGATGAATTTGGTTGGAATTATGGTATTGAAGGTAGTCAATATATAATCACTGACTAAAAGAATCATTGTCCGAAGGGCCCCGACCCGAAATATCCCCTTATCCACATTCTCCAGAGATGCTGCCTGACCCGCTGAATTACTCCAGCACTTTGTCATTATTATAAATCATTGTAAAATCATATTCATTATAGTCAATGAATATAAGCTATTATTATCATTCATCTAACTACTTGTGGTTTAGTTTTTGATTAACTTCAGTGCCCATAATTTCACATTTTCAAAGAAAATAATTTTACAGATAAAATAATGAAAAACATACAATGTTTCATTCATATATACAAAACATACATGTTCAGCAAATGCAATGAATACAAAACATCAGCACATTAATGTTACAATAAGTATTTATCTGGTAACTTCAACAACAAAATGCCAATACTGTTGATACACTTTTCTGCATACAGAGCATTTTCTCTCCCTACAGAGTCACACATAAAAGACATGTAATAACAGAAGAGCCCACATTAAAGATAAAACGAACACTGATCAGACTGATACTACAAGTCACATAAGAGCTCCAAACAGCAAGATCATTTTGTCAATTGTGTTAAAAAGTACTTCAGTGACCTTCACAATTCCTGTATCAATTTATCAAGGAATCAAACATAACCCAAATTAACAACGACACATATACAATCAATTGAACCGACCGCCAATTCCATGCTTTCCATAATCGAACAATTACATACTCCCAGTAGGGGTCGCTGGGCAGCGGATAAGGATTGAGATCATGCCATTTCCAACCCGATTAATTTTAATTCTTAATGACTCGTAATAAGACATCTTAACTCAGACCAGCTATCAGAGATCACAAATCAAACCTGCAATCTGCCCCAAACCTGTGTAATCCAACTAATCTATTACGTAACAAACCACATCAATCGAATCCATTTTTAAAACAACATTATGAAAAATATCTTGGAAATGTTTTGGATCAATTGAATTATGACATTCAATGTAAACTGGGCAATATATATGCTCAAAACAAATGCACTGCTGTTCGCTTTCATCATTCCTACCCTCTTTAGTTATCTTCAAGAAGGATGCTATTTCCCCAACCCGAAGAAATTTCAACTTCGTCCGTGTAGACAAAAGCTTGAAAATAAATGTGTTTTTCCAACGATGATTGATCCCTTCCATCGCAGCAAAAGCTCCCAGGAAACGGCGCAGCCAAGCCAAGGCGACCCGCATGTGGGCAAAGCAGAGCACAACCTAACTCTGCGCTCATCCCCGCCAAACAATCACATTGCGGCTCCGAGCCAGCGCCGGCCACAATGACCGGGACCACATCATCAAGTTGGGTTGACTCACTCACACTCGCACAAAGTGAACACGTTTTTTTGAAAGAAAACAACAAAATGCCCTCACACAGGTCTCCTCGGTGTCCCACAGCCTCGCTATTGCTCTCCTTTGATTCTTTTCAATCAAAGAATAGACTATACATGATTACAATCAAGCCGTCCGATACTGGATAAAGAATACAACATTTATTGCAGGATAAAGTCCGACTAAAGATAGTTTGAAGGTCGCCAATGAGGTAGATGGGTGGTCTGGACAGAACCCCTTAGTCCTTATCCCATCAGACGTCCCCTCCGTTGCAACATAGACACAGTTCCCATAATCCTCATCCTTCACCCCATTAGCAGTCGCATACAGCACATAATCATCCGACATTTTCGCCAACTCCAAAATGATCCCACCACTAGCCACATCTCATCTCCACCCCTTTCAGCTGAGACTGTTTCCTCCGCAACTCCCTGGTTAACTCATCACTTCCCACCCAAACCACCCCCTCCCCAGGTACTCTCACCCACCCCCCCAGCAACCTCAGGAGATGCAACACCTGTCCATATACCTACTCCCTCCACTCGGTCCAGGGAGCCCGACAGCAAAGATCCTATAGCTATAAGATCTTTGCCCGACAGTCCTTTCAGGTGGGTCAGAGGTTCACTTGCACCTCCTCCAACCTCACCTACTGTAGCTGCTGTTCCAGATGTGGATTCCTATACATTGGCGAAACCAAACGTAGACTGTGCGATCGTTTATCTGAACATCTCCTCAGTCCGCCTGGGCATACCTGATCTCCCGGTTGCCAAACACGTTAACCCTCCCATTCCCATACTGACCTTTCTGTCCTGGGCCTTCTCTACTGTCATTGTGAAGCCAAACGAAGAAACAGCACCTCATATTTCACCAACAATGAAACATTCTACATTTCCTTGACCATCGTCTGCTTTGATTTGTCGTTCTCACACCTTGACCTTCCATATCTCTAGCCTCCCTCTCCCCCGATTATCACAGACTGAAGAAGGGTCTCCCATTAGAGACGTCTCCCATTAAACATCACCCATTCCTTCTCTCCAGAGATGCTGCCTGACCCGCTGAGTTACGCCAGCATGCTTTGTGTCTATCTACATTATCAAATTGGTTTGACACGCACGCAACATGAACACCCACTTTGCTGGTTTAAACCGAAAGTAGACACAAAATGCTGGAGTAACTCAGTGGGTACAGGCAGAATTTCTGGAGAGAAGGAATGGGTGACGTTTCAGGTCGAGACTACTTCTTTAGACGTCTGAAGAAGGGCCTAACATCACCCATTCCTTCTCTCCAGAGATGCTGCCTGTCCCGCTGAGTTACTCCAGCATTTTGTGTCTACTTTCGGTTTAAACCAGCAACTGCAGTTCCTTCCTGAACAATATGCCTACGCTTTGCTGCAACGATATATTTAGTCAGAGTGAACCTGCGGAATTCATTGCCACAGGAGCCTGTGGAGGCCAAGTCAGTGGCTATTTTTTAAGTCAGTGGCTATTTTTTTTTTAAGGCGGAGATAGATAGATTCTTGATTAGTGCGGGTGCCAGGGAAGAAGGTAAGGAGAATGGTGTTGGGAGGGAGAGATAGATAGAGCGGCCATGATGGGCCGAATGGACTAATTCTGCTCCTACAACTTATGAACGATTGTCCAGCTGCTCCGGCTCCGTCTGCTTTGTAATAAAATGTCACAAGACAGAGGGGGCAATAAAAGTGCTGCTGTGGTGGGGATGGGGAATGGGTGGAGGAAAATCTGGGCCAGGGCCTGTGAAAGGCCGTTTAGATTTGTTTTTAATACCCCTTGTTCCTGAGAGCCGCCTGCGTGTGTGATGTGGTGAAACGCAGCCGTGTTGTGTGTGTGTGTTGTGTGTGAGGGGAGCGGGCATTTAATCCTGCAGCGTGTGGCTCACACACACACTCGCTCGCGCCGTCTGTGCCCAGGAGACGGTTGTTATTTGAATCCGGGGCAGGAGGACGGCTGGAGGCTGGAGGAGGAGAAGAAGCTCGGCTCACCTCAGGTAGGCGACGTTCTGCCCCCCCTGGTAAGGCCTTCGACAAGCAATGATCTCGGTCTCACAGCCGGGCCCCGGTTGCCAGCGCCGTATACTCGGTTTCCCCCCCCCCGCCTCCCCCCTCACACCAGATCCCGGCCGCTCACTCACCGCTGAGAGAAGGCCGCCATTTTGTCGGCAAATGGCGGGGCCCCGCGCATGCTCCCTAGTCAGAGCCTCCCACCTTCCCTCCCTCCCTCCCACCTTCTCTCTCTCCCTCCCACCTTCTCTCCCTCCCACCTTCTCTCCCTCCCTCCTTCTCTCCCTCCCTCCCACCTTCTCTCCCTCCCACCTTCTCTCCCTCCCACCTTCTCTCCCTCCCACCTTCTCTCCCTCCCACCTTCTCTCCTCCCTCCTTCCTTCTCCTCCTCCCTCCCACCTTCTCTCCCTCCCCTTCTCTCCCTCTCTCCTTCCCTCCCTCCTTCTCTCCTCTCTCTCCCACTCCCTTCTCTCTCTCTCTATCTCTCCCACCTTCTCTCTCTCTCTCTCTCTCTCTCCCACCTTTTCTCTCCCATCTTCTCTCTCTCTCCCACTTTCTCTCTCTCTCCCATCTTCTCTCTCTCTCCCACCTCTCTCTCCCACCTTCTCTCCCTCTCTCCCACCTTCTCTCTCTCTCTCTCTCCCACCTTTTCTCTCTCTCTCTCTCTCCCACCTTCTCTCTCTCTCCCTCCTTCTCTCTCCCTCTCTCCCTCTCCTCTCTCTCTCTCTCCCACCTTCTCTCTCTCTCTCTCTCTCTCTCCCACCTCTCTCTCTTTCACATCTCTCTCCCATCCTCTCACTCTCCCCTGTCTCTCTCTCTCTCTCCCACTTTCTCTCTCTCTCCCCCCTTCTCTCTCTCTCCCACCTTCTCTCTCTCTCTCTCCCACCTTCTCTCTCTTCCCCTTCCCTCCCTCCCCCCTCCTTCTCTCCCCCCCCCCCTCCCTCTCCCCCCTCCCTCCTCTCCCCCCCTTCCTCCTCTCCTCTCTCCCCCTCCTCTCTCTCTCTCCCCCTCCTCTCCTCTCTCCCCCTCCTCTCCTCTCCCATCCCCCCCCTTCCTCTCTCCCCCCTTCCCTCTCTATCCTCTCTCTATCTCTTCTCTTCTATCTTCTCTCTCCAATCCACAACCATTTTATCTCAGTCGGAAAAAAAACCCCACCATGTGGCAAGTGACATTTTAAAGTTCACCACCCCCTAATATGACGAGAGAAATTCCTCCTCATCCCTTTCCTGGAGGAACGTCATTATATTCTGAGGCTATGACCTCTGGTCCTAGAGTGTCCCGCTTGTGGAAACATCCTCTCCACATTCACCCCATCAGAAAACTATTATCAAACATATCTCAGTAGAAAAAACACCAAGTGGCAAGTGACATTTCAAAGTTTAGGACGGTTGTCAGAGGTTATGGGGAGAAGGCAGGAGAATAGGGTTAGAAGGAAGAGATAGATCGGCCATGATTGAATGGCGGAGGAGAGTTGATGGGCCAACAGGCCTGATTCTGCTCATATCACATGATCTTATAATTAAGAATCTATCCATCTCTGTCTTAAAAATATCAATTGACGGCCTCCACAGCCTTCTATGGCAATTAATTCCACAGATTCACCATCTTCTGACTAAAGACATTTCTCTTTGTCTCCTTCCAAAAGGAAGGTCCTTTTATTCTGAAGCTATGACCTCTGTTCCTAGAGTCTCCAGACTAGTTTAGTTTAGGGATACAGCACGGAAACAGGCCCTTCAACCCACCAAGTCCGCGTCAACCAGCAATCCCCGCACATCAACACTATCCTACACACACTAGGGACAATTTTTACGTTTACCAAGCCAATTAACCTACAAACCTGTACGTCTTTGGAGTGTGGGATGAAACCGATGATCTCGGAGAAAACCCACGGGGAGAACGGACAAACATGGTATTGGGGGTAGAGTGCTGACATGGATAGAAAATTGGTTGGCAGACAGGAAATAAAGAGATGGGATTAACGGATCCCTTTCAGAATGGCAGGCAGTGACTAGTGGGGTACCGCAAGTCTCGGTGCTGGGACCGCAGCTATTTACAATATACATCAATGATTTAGATGAAGGGATTCAAAGTAACATTAGTAAATTTGCAGATGACACAATGTTTGAACTGTGAGAAGGATGCTATGAAAATGCAGGGTGACTTGGACAGGTTGGGTGGGTGGGCAGATGCAGTTTAATGTGGATAAATGTGAGGTTATCCACTTTGGTAGCAAAAACAGGAAGGTAAATTATTATCTAAATGGTGTCGAGTTGGGAAAAGGGGAAATACAACGGGATCTGGGGGTCCTTGTTTATTAGTCAATGAAAGTAAGCATGCAAGTACAGCAGGCAGTGAAGAAAGCGAATGGCATGTTGGCCTTCATAACAAGAGGGACTTAATTATATAGAAGGCAAGGTAACTTTAATTAGGCAAGGCAACTTTAATTAGGCAAGGCAACTTTAATTAGGCAAGGCAACTTTAATTAGGCAAGGCAACTTTAATTAGGCAAGGCAACTTTAATTAGTCAACACAGCTTTAGCATTTCCAAACCAAAGGCAACACAGCTTTAGCATTTCCAAACCAAAGGCAACACAGCTTTAGCATATATTTTATTAGCAAAAATCCTCTTGTCCTGCGCAGCAGAGGGGGACTCCGAGTAAGATGGCCAGAAATCACAGACGTAAGTGGCAGTGTTTTTTCTAAAATCAATATGCAGAACAAGAGGAAGTGGTCAAGATCAGACTTTTAATAATATAGATAATAGACTTTATTTATATTTCTATGATTCTACAGACCTTGTCTGGGAACCTGGGGCTCACCAAAATTATTCCCAATTGGGCCCCCCGCGCCTCCTAAGGCTGGCCCTGATGGTGGGACTGTCACATGCTCAGAGAATGGAGCAGCTGGGCTTGTATACTCTGGAATTTAGAAGGATGAGAAGGGATCTTATTGAAACATATAAGATTATAAAGGGTCTGGACACGCTAGAGGCAGGAAACATGTTCCCGATGTTAGGGGAGTCCAGAAGCAGGGGCCACAGTTTAAGAATAAGGGGTAAGCTATTTAGAAAGCAGATGAGGAAACACTTTTTCACACAGAGAGTTGTGATTCTGTGGAATTGTCTGCCTCGGAGGGCGGCGGAGGCCGGTTCTCTGGATACATTCAAGAGAGAGCTGGATAGGGCTCGTAAAGATAGCAGAGTCAGGGGATATGGGGAGAAGGCAGGAACGGGGTATTGATTAGGGATGATCAGCCATGATCACATTGAATGGCGGTGCTGGCTCGAATGGCCTACCCCTGCACCTATTGTCTATTGTCTAACTCCGTGCAGACGACACCCGTAGTCGGGATCGAACCCAGGTCTCCGGCGCTGCATTTGCTGTAAGGCAGCAACTCTACCGCTGTGCCACCATGAAACACCCTCTACACATTCACTCTATCCAGTCCAATGAAAACTATTATCAAATTTATCTCAGTCAAAACCAAGTGGTAAGTGACATTTTAAAGTTTCCAATTTCCTGCTTATCAATGGAACATGTATCAGACAAAGATGACTGGTATCATCTGCAGTTCTGATGGTCTCATCTGCACCTTTTGCACCTAAAAGTCATTCATATTAAATTCATTTTCTGAAGAGATTTTGGTTAAAGTTCTGAGATGAAGCATTTTTCCATCAAATATTAAATCTGATGATGACTGGCTGTGGATAACAAAGGTAGAGTACAAGAATAGGCCTTTCGGCCCACATCATGCTAAATCATATTAATCTCGTCTGCCTTCACACAATCCAAAAATGGACACAAAATGCTGTAGTAACTCAGTGGGACAGGCAGCATCTCTGCGGAGAAGGGATGGGTGACGTTTCAGGTCGAGACCTTCCTTCATTCTCAACCCGAAACGTCACCTATCCCTTCTCTCCAGAGATGCAGCTTGCCCCGCTGATTTACTCCAACATTTTATATATCTTCGGTGTAAACCAGTATCTGCAGTTCCTTCCTTCCCATGATCCATACACTTCCATTCCCTGCACATCCACTTGCCCATCTAAAAGCCGCTGTTGTATCTGCATTCACCACGACCACCACATTCCAGGCTAGTCACTAAAAAAAAAACTTGCTGCACACATCTCCTTTAAACTTTGCCCCTTTCATCTTAAAGCTCTAGTCTTTGACATTTCCACCCTGGGGAAAAGGTTCGGGCTGTCTTCTGATCAGCACGTTATCTAACTGTATTCTACCTAATGGGAACAAATATCAACAAAGCTTTTTTTGTCATCACAATTTGTGCCACAGAGTGCGACACACTTAATGGAAGATGGATATTTTACTGGTTTATTTATCTCCAAAAATGTTCAATTTGTTCGTGCACTACATTTGGTAACCCATCCAACCTCCAGTCCAAGAAACAAGGTCAATTGTTTCACATCTAATCTTCTACATCTAATTTCCAACAACTACAACCCAATGGTAATCAAAAACACAACCACTTTACTTGCGCTGAATGAGTTCCCCCTCAAAGCTGCCAGACCTGCTGAGTTTTCAACATTTTTGGCTATTAGTTTTTAATTGCAAAGCAAATGACATAGATAGGGCAGAACAACTATTACTGAAGAGCATAATCTCTTGACTGTGGCAATGGTCAGTAGAATAACGCATCAAAGGTCAAGCACATGGTTATTAAAGGTACACTTTACCCTCATATGCAACACTGTTTGGCTACTTTAAACACTGCCAATTATTATCACTCGGGTTCTGATTCTACCAAAGGTAGACACAAAATGCTGGAATAACTGAGCAGGACAGGCGGCATCTCTGGATAGAAGGAATGGATGACGTTTTGGATCGAGACCATCAGACCTGAAGAAGGGTCTCAACCCAAAACACCACCCATTCCTTCTATCCAGAGATGCTGCCTGTCCCGCTGACCCTCCAGCATCTTCGGTGTAAACCAGCATCTGCAGTTCCTTCCAACACATTCTGATTCTACCATCGAAACAGTATACCAGCTGGAATGACCCATGTTCACAAGACAAATGCTGCTTTCCATCTTTGGTGGCACAACGTTCCAGTTCCAGAGACAAAGTCCAATGCCCACAACGGGGTAGAGATGTTCACATGCATACATATCTTTCCTCTGGTGTTGGGTTATATAGACCAAAGTTTCAGCTCCAGAAATTCTTGCAATGATTCCAGATTAAAGTGTACCTTTAAGACTTTTACTGCATATTCACCTTCAAATCATGACGCTGGCAGAATCTCCTTTGGCTCTGGCCTTACCAGTAATAACAATAAATCTCCTACTTCTTGAGCATTATTGTGTTTCTGTTCCATGTTCTTCCTCGGACCTCAATGACAGTGTTCACCTTTAGGAATATTTCCAATTGCTCCAGGCACTGCTCAGTCAGTTCATATTTAATTAATCCACTGAGAATCGATCAAATTCTGGAAAATGATAACCAGTGCATAACTAGGGTGGCACGGTGGCACTGCGGTAGAGTTGCTGTCTTATAGCACCTGAGAACCGGGTTCAATGCTGTCTATGGGTGCTGTCTGTATGGAGTTTGTATGTTCTACCTGATACCGCATGGGCTTTCTCCCACGTTCCAAAGATGTACAGGTTTGAGGTTAATTGGCTTTGGTAAAATTATAAATTGTCCCTAGTGTGGAGGACAGTGCTTGTAAACGGGAATCGCTGATTGGCACGAACTCGGTGGGCTGTAGGGCCTGTTTCCGCACTGTATCTCTAAAGGAAACTAAAGTGCAAATTATAACACAATAAAGTATATTTGGCCTACAAGAGTAAAATATTCAATGTTTTACTTCAAATATATTTACATAATCATTACTTTGTGTTAAGGATAATTTAATATTTTAATGTTAATGCATTAATATGGAAGTAGCACGTTTATACTTTTGTGCCCAACTCTTTAGCATTTCGTTATTGGTTTTTGTATTCATCACCTTGAGACTATAGTAGATCTTAACCCCCCCCCCCATGTGTGCATGTGCAACAACTCTTGGGATTGACACCTGTGTGTACATAATATCCAGAGTGTCGTTTTTTTCCCATTACCTCTTTAAAGATTGAATTTTGAAGAATACATTTACATTATACAGAGCTTGTATATCATTGATGTTAACATAGAAGCAATAAAAGTAATTGCTACCTCACATCTAAAAATGCAACATTTCTAAGCTATCAGTAAAATTATAGTTTGCCATAATTGGGGCTAATTTTGATTCCCAGTAACACTGGGTAAGCATGGGTTTGTGGCGTGGGTGGTGCAATATAGGAGAAGAAATAAGTAGAGAGACAGTGGACAATGGGGAAAGGTGCCCTATCCCATTTTCATGTCCTCCAGATTTGAATGTGATGAATGAGCTGTCAGCGCACAACAGAGTTTCCCAAAGAACTTGCTAATTACAAGCTTAGAAAACAGTCTTCTTTGCAGGTTCCGAAGGTCTTTACAGTATCTTAAAAGGAAGATAAATTTGCCAAGCAAAATAGGCACATTGTGATGGCAAGGTATCTGGAGCAGATGAATCCCAGGTTAATGATTCTGTGAAAGAGTCTTTGACCTGAAATAGTGACTCTGTTCCTTCTTTCGGGCGTGGGGGGGGGGGGGGGGGGGGGGGGGGGAGCGCCGTGAGCAGTGATGGAAATGGGTTTTAGGAACTAGGGGTACGCTAAGGCCCATGAGGCTGAGGGGGAAGGGGGATTTTTTTTATGTGCGGTCATACCCATGTAAGAGTACAAGAATGCATAACTTGTTTATTGTGTAATTGTAATACAGTTTATTGCGTAGTATATGCCATAGCGCGTGCTCTCTCTCTCTCTCTCTCCCTCTCTCTCTCTCTCCCCCTCTCCATCTCCCTCTCCCTCTCTCTCCCTCTCTCTCCCTCTCCCTCCCTCCCCCTCTCTCTCGCTTTTTTTCTTTCTTTTTTTCCCTCCCCTGCTTCGGTGCCCTTGGAGACAGCGGCTGATTGGACGGGAGGAGACCAATTTGTTGATTGTACGGGAATTTTATGGGAAGCTGGTCGGTGATTGGACGCAACCCTCTTAGAGACAACGGTTGATAGGCCGCCAAATAATCGGGCACAAAAAATTGACAAATTGGAAAACAAAAAAATCGGAATTCCGATTTAAATCTGATATAAGGTACATAGGGTGGGTATCGATTAATTCTAGACAACAGATTAAAAAAAATAATCCAGCAAAGCTTGCACTTCCAGAGTGGTCTATCGTGTTGTTTCTTCAGCGGACCACGGATTTATTTTAAGAGCAAAACATAAAGTGCTGGAGAACTCAGCAGGTCAGGCTGGATCTATGGAGGGTCCGAAGAAGAGTCTCAACCCAAAACATCACCTACTCCTTCTCTCCAGAGACGCTGCCTGACCCGCTGAGTTACTCCAGCATTTTGTGTCTCTCTATGTAGGGAATGGCTAGCCGACGTTTAGGGTCGGGTCCCTTCTTCAGGCATTTTTTAAGGGGTTGGGAAAGATCGAAAATATGTTGTGACGAATATAACTAGTACTAGACTAAGTGGGACCCGTTGGGTCCCATGTTCACACGGGAGGGCTGGTCCCCCGATGCAATATTCCACCTCTCCACCAATTCCAATATTGATGGCCAGTGGGGGGGGGCTTTCTGGAGTGCTGGTATGGGTGTTGTTGGCTGCAGGGACTACTGGTCTTCAGAGGGCTAGTATGGACATAGTTGGCCAAATGGATTCTTGGGGTGGCAGCTCATTCCCTCACGCCTGATGTGCTGGCAGCTCACTCATGGCTGGTGGGCTGGCAGTTGACTCACGGCTATTCCTTGAAATTCCATTTCAAGCAGAGTGCAAGGCCACCAAATTCAAATCCATTTTCCTACCATTTCAAGCAGGGTGCAAGGCCACCAAATTCAAGTGCAGTTTCTTACCTCTTCGAGTAGGGTGCAAGGCCACAAAATTCAAGTGCAGTTTCATACCACTTCAAGCAGGGTGCAAGGCCACCAAATTCAGGTTCATTTTCCTACCACTTCAAGCAGGGTGCAAGGCCACCAAATTCAAGTGCAGTTTCATACCATTTCAAGGAGGGTGCAAGGCCACCAAATTCAAATGCAGTTTCATACCATTTCATGCAAGGTGCAACGATACCACATTCAAATGCAGTTTCATACCATTTCATGCAGAGTGCAAGGCCACCACATTCAAATGCAGTTTCATACTATTTCAAGCAGGGTGAAACCACCATAAAAACCACCATAAAACCACACAAAACACTACACTCACAGTTCAGTAGACATTCAGTGTGTTCAGTTGATTCACAGCTCAGACAGTCGTGACCTCTCCCTCCCCCATCATGCAGAGACTGAGCCACACCCACACTTCCGGGTTTTATAATCCCTCCCCCTCCCACCAGAAAAGGTGTGGCCTTCATGGTGTGATTGACAGGAGAGATTCTCAACATTTTTTAAACACTAATAACACTTTTGTTTTTCATTGAGGGGAAGAATCCTCTGCACCTGATGAGCGGAGGGGAACTGAGTAAGATGGCCAAAAATTACAGCCATAAGTGGTAGCGTTTTATCTAAAATCAATATAGTGCAAACAGGAAGTTGTCAAGTTTAGACAAACAACCATTTGCAGGCAGTGCTTTTTCACTTCAACCCAAACCCCCCAAACAACCATTTGCAGGCAGTGTCTTTTTACTTCAAACCAACCATATTTTCATTTTCAAACCACATTAAGGGCACTCACAGTTGAGTAGACATGTGTTCAGTGTTATTCAGAGCTCAGAGAGACGTGACCCTCTGGGCAAACCACATTAAGGGCACTCACAGTTGAGTAGACATGAGTTCAGTGTTATTCAGAGCTCAGAGAGACGTGACCCTCTGGCTTCCTCCATCTTGCAGAGACTGAGTGAGGCACACCACTTCCTGGTTTTATAGTCCCTCTCCCTCCCTCCAGCAGGGGCAGCAGAGAGAATGGCAAATTGTTTAAAAAGATTAATATCTCTCTGATTTTTCATCGATGGGATAAATCCTCTGGTCCAGGAAGGCGGAGGGGGGCTCTGAGCGAGGTGGCGGCATTCTCTCGGAAATCACAGCACAGCGAGCCAAAAGCGGTCAAGATCAGACTTTTAGTAATATAATATAGACTGTGGGAGAAAATTCCATGAGCCATAATTTCCACATACATACCCAAAAGTAGAAATGTAGAAATTTACAGTGTGTAAAAAAATAGATATTACGAGCTTTGTAGTCTCCTTGTACGAATCAAACTGCAAATTCAAAATTCTATGTTTTGAAAATGGGCAAAGGAAAAAGTAGCATGTTCTCTAGAAAGGCTTATCCTAAAATAATTGATCAGTAGGGTGTGATTTTAAGTTAGGACGTCTGTATCATTCAGTCAGTGAGGAGGAGGAGGAGGTGCTTTTTAACTTTGTAAATGTGGCGACTATTGCGTACTTTGGGCATGCAAGCAAAGAATTTCACTGTGCCCTGACACATGTGGCAATAATGTATTCCATTGCATTCCGCAGATGCATTTTCAGTTTTTATTTCATATTTCTTTTCATTTTCATTTATCTCCAGAATATGGTAAAAATGCAACCAAATAATAATTGGGTGATTTTAAGAATTATGCATGGCGGGAACATTGTATCTAAAGCCAGAAATGTCTTGGATTAAAGTATTGTCTCGTGTTCTTCCTTGCTACAAAAAATGTTTCATTATTGATTAGTGCTTGATGGATTTGAAGGTTGTGAGAATTTTAAAACTTCATTATGAACAATTAAGAGTAGAGCTATATGATCGTTGAATCATAAGTGAGCAATCAGAAAGAGGTCTCTTCATCTTTGAGTATTTTAAAATGCCCATAATTTATATAATTGTCAGGACTGGAATATGGTTTTACCTCTTATGATTAAGGGTTTGTAATTTTTGAGTTACTTAAAGGGAAAACATTTGTTCTTAGGATGCTTTTGAGTTTGGTGTGTCAGGAGATAATGTTGCTGACATTATGGTTTGGTGTTTGCTGAGACAACAGGAATTGTGCATTTTGTTTCACAATGCAAAGTTTTTAGCTGGATTATAAGAGTAGGATAATGGTAAGACGGAATGAAAAACATGTAGCTTTTATCGTTTGGAAAAAAAAAGGCTGTCTATGAGATGCTGTATCTCATCATTATATACCATCTGACATATTGTTGTAATAAAGAGTGTAAAAAGCAAACTTCTCTGGCACTGTTCTCCAGTTCTGTCAGTACACCTTTGCCTTCAGTCCTATATCCCTCCAATTGTTCATGAGAAATCCCTCTGGGCACCAAATCATCTTTTTAGTCATCTTCAGGTTTGGATCTCACCCCAGATCGAACTAAGGTTGATCTCGTTGAAAACAACATGCCCTTCTCCACTGCCTCTTTGTCATTCTTTGAATGGATCCTGGTATCTTTGGAAAATAACACATAATTACATTCAAGCATAACACCACTGCCACCTCTCATGTAACTAATGCTCCAAATGCTGCTTTTGCAGGTCACTTTGGCATTTTTTAAGATAATACTTCCAATTTAAGTACTAAGAGCTCTCTTGCAGTCCATCCTCCTACAAGATCATCAGTTGATATGTAAGTAAATTTGACTCACAATTTATTAGCCATAAAATTATGGTCCATGCATGTGGGTATATATTAATTCCAGCGAAGTCACAAGGACAAGATAACATTCCTTATAAAAAGCTGAGACATGATTGTACTCTCATCATTACATTTACTTGAGATCCTGACACTACACGCAATATTTGTTTTACTCCATGCTAACTGCTTAATAATTCAAAAGCTAATTTTATTTACTTGTTCCATCTGTTAATTTATTTTCACTTCCAGTGGCAGTATAAAAATATTTCTATGGCAATTCCCCTCATCTTCCATGTAGCCTTTGTCGCTCAATTCAAAATATTATCTTAAATTTTATGTTTTTCACATCATTAAAAATGTTATTAAACTATTAAGATATGAACATATAAATATGATTTACTGCTTTGTTCTCGTAACACTCTGGAATATCATGTTCACATTGAACCACTCTGATTACTGTATGAGTTTACTCATAGCATTATTGTATCTAATCATTTCCGATTTCTCAAGTCACTGTCCTCCTTAACTCAGTCTGGACAAATCTTCTTTGTTCACCGACCTTGATAATCATATAAAAGTTCTACAAAATCTACATTCCTGCTTCAATCACTTAAATCTTGATTTTCTTCCATATTACACTTTTTTTACATTTCGGTTTTCTCAGTTTCATCTTTTCTCCATCTTCTTTACCACACAACATATCTCTGTTTCATATATTGCCTTTTTCATTGAATCTGCTTAGGTTTTTATTGATTGATTGATTGAAAGATACAGCATCGAGCCCATGCTAACCGTCAATCACCCATTCACGTTTGTTCCATGTTATCCGACTTTCTCATCCATTCCCTACACACCAGAGGCAATTCACGAAGGCCAATTAACCTACAAACCCACCCATCTTTGTGGTGTGGGAGGGAACACAAGTTCACAAGTTATAGGAGTAGAATTAGGCCATTTGGCCCATCGAGTCTACTCTGGCATTCAATCATGGCTGACCTCTGCCTCCTTATCCCATTTTCCTGCCTTCTCCCCATAATCCTTGACACCCGTTCTAATCAAGATTTTGTCTATCTCTGCTTTACAAATATCCACAGACTTGGCCTCCACAGCCCACTGTGGCAATGAGTTCCACTGATTAACTACTCTCTGACTAAAGAAGTTCCTCCTTACCTCCTTTCTGAAAGAGCGCTTGAGGAACCCAAGCGAAATCCAGCAAACTCCACACAAACAGCAGTTGAGGTCAGGATCCAACCTGGGTTTCTGACACTGCGATGCAGCATCACCACAGCTGCAGCCCTGTGCGGCCCTTCTTTGAAAAGTCTGTTCTTTGAAAAGATTGTGGCCATCCTTTTGTGTGTGTGTGTGTGACAGTATGCACTAGTACAGTGCACTGGCACCTTTAAAAAGGTTTTAAAAGCCAGATTTTCACATTTTCTATATTTTAAAAATATTAAATTCGGCAGTCTGGCCCTTAAATTGCTTACGCAGCCTATAACATGACAATCTCCAATAGAGATCTACTGCAAGGAATGCTATGTGTCCCGGCACTTTTTTGCCTCCAAAAAAAGCATGTTGCTGGTGTACAAAGTATTTTGTTGGGCCGCACTTGGAATACCATGCATAGTTCTGGTTGCCACGCTGCAGGAAGGATGCATTTAACAGTAGAAAGAATGCAGAAGAGATTTACCAGGATGGTGTAGAAAGGAACTGCACATGCTGATATATCCCGAAGATAGATACAAAGTGCTGGAGTAACTCAGCGGGTCAGGCAGCATCTCTGGAGAAAAAAGAGATGGGTGATGAATGTTTCCGGACGGTATCCTTCTATACCATTCGTTCTTGACCTGAAACGTCACTCATCCTTTTTCTCCAGAGATGCTGCCTAACCTGCTGAAGTTACTCCAGCACTTTACCAGGATGAATCCTGGAATGGTGGGTTTTACTTACAAGGAGAGATTTGATAAGCTGGGGTTCTTTTCATTGGAACGTAGGAGGTTGAGGGATGACTTTGGTGGTTATAAAATTACATAAGGCATAGATAAGGTAGATAATTGAGTATTTTTCTTGGGCGGGTAGGCCTAAAACTAGAAGGCATAAGTTTAAGGTGAGATCAATTTAAAGGAGTTCTGAGGGTTACGTTTTTCCACATGGGGGGTAGTGGTTATTTGAAGCAAGTTGCCAGAAAAAGTTGCAGTTGCAGATACTATTACAGCAATTAAGAGGCATTTGGACAGGTACTTTGATAGGAACCATATAGAGGGATATGGGCCTAATGCAGGCAAATGGGATTAATGTAGATAGGTATCACGGTTGGCATGGACAAGTTGGGCCAAAGGGCCTGTTTCTGTGCTGTACATCTCTATGATTCTACGATAGTCAATCACTGTAATTATCACACATCTACTTAACTTCATCTGCACAATATGAACATTTTAAAAATAAATTGATGCTGCTATCTTGTAAATCGAAAATTTAGAGATGAGAAAATTTAGAGATGAGAATATCTGAGAATATGTGTTCATCTTTAAATAATCACATTTTAATAATATTGCTTGGTAAACAAAATGTGATCAGATTTTTAGCAACTACACAGTTTCAAATGTTCTTAATTTTTTTTGAAAAATCCCAGACAAGCAAGTAATATAGACTCATGGGGAACTTAGTAAAAAGCTAATTCAACTCATTGGTTCCCTTGTGTCCCGCTGAGTTACAATTCAAATATTTATTGGCCCATTAGCTGTTGCAGATGGGTCCAAATAATGCACTTGCAACGTAAATACTACCATCCCGGTTGGAGAAGAAATGTAATTACCAAATGTGTTGAAATTTTACTTTCACTGTTAATCTATATAGATAGACCAGATGGCCATTTTGAGTAATGCAGCAGTCATTTCTGTGTGATTCTCGCTGAGAGTAAAGCTAATACTAAATGCTGTGTGGTAATGATGGCTTTTGTAACAATATGGCATTTGAACACTTATTGTAAAGATTATTTTGAAATTTTAAATCTTGTTGAAGAGTTACCATGTGCACAGCAAACACTGGAAATTATTCAACTCAGACCTATCCATATTTTTCTTCATATCCATCTTTCTGTATTGATTTTGACTATGATACTGAACACTCCGCTTCGAGTCTCAAAATGACCAAACGAGACATGATGATCTGAATTATGTTAATCAGGCACAGCATCTGATCTCAATTGTGTTCACCAGGCAGAATATCCAGTGAATAAACATATTCTCTTTTTCAATATGCTTCCTGAAATACACAGATCACAAACAAGACTGAAGCAGCTATTTAATCAATAGACTGTCATTTATTATCCACAGGCTCCCAGAAAAAAAAGTCAATTTCAGAAAAGGACACACAGTTTAAAGTCTACTTGTGAAATCTTTAGAATTTCTTTTCATGATATCTTCAAATAATTTGAGAAAGGTAATTCAGCCGAAAACGGAAATATTTATTTCATTTGATAAATGGTGATGATTTGCAAATGTTTTTGTTTCTTTAAAAATGGACACCTTTTAAATTATTTTTTTTTGTTCGGGTACAAGGGAGTTGGGGGAGGGGTCATCCTAATCGGCAGATGGAAAGTCTAAAAATTGCTTGAACTAAAGAAATGTTTTTTAGCAGTGCAGCTGACGGAACATTACTAATGCATCTTGGAAAATAGGAACAATGCACATGATCCGGCTCCATAACATTGTGAACTTCGGTAAAAATGACAAGTTCAAATCTAATATTTCAGGAGTAAAAAACTATAATGCACTAAAATCATGCAAAATCAATAAAGAGATTTTGGAATATGTTAACATATGAAATTTTAAGTTAAGTTATTTGCTTGAGCAAAATAATATCAGCAGAAACCCAACAATCAGATTGTGGTATCACAAAGTGAACTTGCACAATTGTTAATGGCTGTAATCCATTAAAACATGAATGTATGAATTAATAATGGTATAAATTGACTATTTTGATTTAAAAATGACAATCAAATGTAAAATTGTACAAGTAGAAAGTTTGCGGAAATTCAATACATATCCCTTTACCTCCCCTCTTGACTCCATCCAAGGACTCAAACAGTCTTTCCAGGTGAGATGGAGGTTCACTTGCATCTCCAACAACCTCATCTACTGTATCCGCTGTTCCAGGATTCAACTGCTCTACATTGGCGAGACCAAGAGCAGGCTCGGCGATCGTTTCGCTGAACACCTCCGCTCAGTCCGTCTTAACCTACCTGATCTCGTGGTGACTCAGCACTTCAACTCTCCCTCCCATTCTCAATCTGACCTTTCTGTCCTGGGCCTCCTCCATTGTCAGAGTGAGGGCCAGCGCAAATTGGAGGAACAGCACCTCATATTTTGCTTGGGTAGTTTACACCCCTGCGGTATGAACATTGCTTTCTCTAACTTCAGACACCCCTTGCTTTCTCTCTCCATCCCCTGTCATTTCCCAGTTCTCCCACTAGTCTTACTACCTCCAACTCCATTCTATCTTTGTCCTGCCCCCTCAGCTGACATCAGTCTTAAGAAGGGTCTCGACCCGAAACGTCACACATTCCTCTCCAGAGATGCTGCCTGACCCGCTGAGTTCCTCCAGCACTTTGTGGTTAGCTCAAGATTCTGGAGTTACAACGGATTTATGAACTACACTCAAATAACTTTTTCAGATATTTACAACTTAGAGATTATGTTAAATCAAATACACAAGATTATAGAACTAGAGATCCAGAAACTCTTGATGAATGTTTGAATAAACATCCCAATATAGATAAATTAATATCTCATATTTATAATACCCTCTTAGATAGTGAGGTCCCGCTGACGGAATTATATAGTCAAACATGGGGAAATGAATTAGGCCAACCTATAACGAAAGATATTTGGGATGAAAGTCTACAATGTACACATCAATGCTCATTAAATGCCAGACATTCTTTAATACAATTTAAAGTATTACCTAGACTACATTACTCTAAAACAAAATTAAATAGAATCTTCCCACGTATCTCTCCTATTTGTGATAAATGTCAGCACTTAGAGGCTAACTTAACTCATACCTTTGTAAACTGTATAAAAATCAAAAAATTTTGGACGGATATTTTTAGAATAATTTCTGAAGTTGTCAACACCCAATTGAATCCAGACTCAAAACTAATAATATTAGGAATATCAGAACAAAGCCTAAGACTTACAACAAGCCAAAGAAACTTTATTGATTATAGTATAATAACTGGGAAATAATTCATATTAAAATTTTGGAAAGGTCCTATAACCCCCACAATTAAAATGTGGATTATGGAAATGTCAGAGACCTTACATTTGGAAAGAACTAGACTTGTCTTAAATGACAAACAAGAATCATTTGTTAGAATATGGTCTCCATTCATTGACTTTTTGAAGGGGTAAATTGGTCCAGCACAGGAATCTGACTGAAGCGCGAACTCAGGATTAGATGAATAGTTATGCTTTATAACCTACGGACCTATCTCCAATGCTGTATTATTGGTAAATTACTCCATTCTTCTTTATCATGCTTTTTTTTCTCACTTTCTATCTATAAAAAACCCCCAAATAGAAGCAGAATTAATATACAACTGATCAATGAGGACCACTATTATTTTGATAGTTGGATTCCCACCTATTAGTAACGTATGATTGATATACAAGAAATGTTTTTATTATGATATACACATGCTTCTAATAAAAATATTATTAAAACAAAAAGAAGAAAAAAAAAGATTCTAGCATCTGCAGTTTGTTCTGTACCCACCCTTCCCCTCTCTGGGTCCCTTACCCCAAACCCCACACCCACCTTTGTTTCCATTTACCCATCATCCCTCTCTCAAGTTCTACATTTCACTCTTTACTTTCCTGTCTTATCAGATTCCATTATCTGCAGTCCTACTTTTTCCCCACTTATCACCTCCAGTCTTTGTGACCAATTCCACCATTCTCCCTTCCCAACTCGCCCCCCTCCCCCATTGACTGACCTGCCAATAAACCCTTCCTACCTGAGAATGTAGATAAAACCAATGGGCTAATGGGTCATCATAGGCATGATCAAATTCTGTGAAACAAATCAAGCCAATAGTACTCTGAATGGATTGTTTCAAGTTATGCTATATCCAAGGCCACTTCCAAATATTGATTCCATGGTGATGCAAACCACATACATGTTGTCTTCACATCAAGCATATCCACCCAGAGTTTCAACATCCAAGAAGTCCCCAATCATTGGATTGATGATGTAACAAGTTTTTTTTAATTAGCTCGCATGTAATGTAGCATCTTTTACCTTTCATCTCCTCCAAGCCAAAAGGCTTGGAAGCCTAAGAGCAGCATCAGTAAAGTTGCCAAAAATATTTGAGTACAACAAATTCCCATAATGGAAGAATAAAAAATAAGTTAATTTGTGTTAGTGGTAATGGTTGCAGTATGAACATTATAGGTAACAACAGATCCTCTGCTCCTTATGCTTGTAGGTAGGGCCTGATAATACTTCAATATTCTTTCAGATATTGACCTCTGATGGTGGCCATGAGGACATAATAGTCATAATAAAATTTATAACATACAACTGCCATACATGATTAAACATCCTTTCGGCCGGTAACTATGTCAACAGAAGGGAGAGAGGAGGTTCCGTAATGTGGCCCGTCAAACTGTTCATTAGCCTCAGATTGAAAATGAAAACACTGTCGTTGCTAGAAATCTGAAATGAAATCAAAAACTGCTGGAAACACTCAGCACGTCTGGAGATATCAGTGGAAAGGAAAACAATGTTAACTTTTGTTTTTAATCAAATCTTTGACCTGAAATGTTAACACTTTTCTTTCCCCAGAATTTGCCTGATCTGCAAAGTGGTCTCTTTTTTCTTATAAATATGCTTCAGAATCCTTCCTCAACAATGCGTTCTCCAAACAAAGAATGCAATGATACGAAAATAAATCTATTTTTCTTTCTTTCGTAACTGACAACTGACACACAAACAATGGAAATCATTTTTACCTACTTAATACTGCAGAAGTCATAGTTCTGATTGACTTCCTATCACCAAGGGGATAGAACGTTACCTGGGTATCTGAGAATTTGTTGTGTTACAATAAGATCAGGCATGATTTTCTTGAAAGGCAGAGTGAGCTCAAATGACCAAGTGGCCTAGTCATACTCCCGCTTCACATGTTTGTGTTCTTTGTTTTAATAACAATACATTATTCTTCTATTTTCTTCTAATAACTAAAGCTTGTCATCTTTAGCATTATCTTTGTCAATTTCTTCCATATCTGTTTCATGACCCTTTAATATTACAGCAAATTATTTTGATAATCCAGCAATTTATTTGTTTTATTTATATAATAGTTTATAGAATCTAGGATCCTTTTAAGTCTTTTTAAGGCTAAACAATCTTGTGCCACTTGTAAAGATTAATGTCTATCCTTTTTAAAGTTTCATCACGATGTGTATATAATTGCTCTCTGTTTCCAAGATGTATCATCATTCCTCAGATTTCACCACATTTAAGTTTATTAGACATTTATTCTCAAATTAGTTTGTGTTTTTCGGTAATCACTTGTATTCTTCCTAGTTAGGGTGGTCACGGTGGCGCAGTGGTAGAGTTGCTGCCTTACAGCGAATGCAGTGCCGGAGATCCGGGTTCGATCCCGACCATGGGTGCTGTCTGTATGAAGTTTGTACGTTCTCCCCGTGGGTTTTTTCCGAGATCTTCGGTTCCCTCCCACACTCCAAAGACATACAGGTATGTAGGTTAATTAGCTTGGTAAATGTAAAAATTGTCCCTAGTGGGTATAGGATAGTGTTAATGTGTGGGGATCACTGGTCGGCACAGACCCGGTGGGAAGAAGGGCCTGTTTCCGCGCTGTATCACTAAACAAATAAAAGTTGTTAAAGCTTCCTAGTTTCCTTAAAAAAACCTTTTAATGCTATGGTCTCTGTAGGAGCCTTTCTTGCTTAGGCTAGTTACTGTTAGCATATTTAATTATTTTGTATAGATATTGCAGAATTATTTTGTACGCTTGGGGGCTGGGCTTTTGATACATAGATGGGCGTGACATACATCGGATTAGGCTAGCGAAATCACAGGGAGTGGTCAGATCGACAGGGGCCGGCAGGAGAGAAGGAATACAGTTTTTTACCAGTTCAGATAATAAGAACGGAAAGCTACAATTTGTATAGGGTGATTTCACCAAAGGTCAATTGAGCGTAGTTCCCCACTCACGTGACCGCAAAATTTAACTGGAGGACATATGTCACTTCCGGTACATGTTAGTGAATGGGAAAACACGCACTTTCACACCCGTTAAAAACATGGAAAACGGCCGATTATTGAGCTGAAATTTCCTGTGCTAGTCGGGGTGACTGTGAAGCACAGCGACCTAAATTTTCAGTCCAAACAAAAGATAGAAAGTAAGGTAAATTCAAGAGGGAGTTGAAGGTGCAAAAAGAGCGGAAGTGCTTAGCAGACATTTGCCGTGGAGATTTAAAGATCCAAAATATCGGGAATTATCGCGTTTGCTCGCTGCATTTCATCAAAAGTGGTATTATTGACTTTTTATCTTTATTCATTAGTTATATGAAAAGTTTTAAAAGTGAAAAATCTGTCATTAAAATTGCTAAATCGAGGAGAATTCCCTGCTATTGATTTGCACTAATTATGCTGATATCTCGGTTTGGTGGCGTGTCTGATTGAAAGTCCAGGAACCTGAGTTTGGAGTTGCCTGGCCGCCTGTTACCGAGCCCTGGGGCGGTGTCATCTCCCTCTCATCTCTACACCTCTAATGTGTGTGTGACCAGCCTTGCTCACCCGACTCCCCCGCTGGGAATTCTGCGTGTGTGGAATAAACCCTAGACTGTGTCAGTGAGGGGTTGTTTACATTGGCATTGGGGACGGGGGGAAGATGCCAGACAGACAGTCCCACTGCAGAGTACATACAGCCCTGTAGTCTGAGTCCGGCCACCGCCGCGGCTCTCACTCAACTCACGCTGAAAGATCTCGCCAGCCCTTTGGCTTGCTTCCACCGCCCTCGCTGCAACAACCAACTCACTCTGGGCGTTTTTGTCCAGTGCTCTGGTATCACCCGCCCGGCAGCCTCACATACAGAGCGACAACTGACATTCTTCACCATCCCTCAGGTTCCTGGACTTTCAATCAGACACGCCACCAAACCGCGATATCAGCATAATTAGTGCTAATCAATAGCAGGGAATTCTCCTCGATTTAGCAATTTTAATGACAGATTTTTCACTTTTAAAACTTTTCATATAACTAATGAATAAAGATAAAAAATCAATAATGCCACTTTTGATGAAATGCAGCGAGCAAACGCGATAATTCCCGATATTTTGGATCTTTAAATCTCCACGGCAAATGTCTGCTAAGCACTTCCGCTCTTTTTGCACCTTCAACTCCCTCTTGAATTTACCTTACTTTCTATCTTTTTTTTGGACTGAAAATTTAGGTCGCTGTGCTTCACGGTCACCCCGACTAGCACAGAAAATTTCAGCTCAATAATCGGCCGTTTTCCATGTTTTTAACGGGTGTGAAAGTGCGTGTTTTCCCATTCACTAACATGTACCGGAAGTGACATATGTCCTCCAGTTAAATTTTGCGGTCACGTGAGTGGGGATCTACGCTCATTTGACCTTTGGTGAAATCACCCTATAAGAATAAAGAGGATCAATGAAACTGGAGGATTTGTTTTTACTATCGACTGCGTAAGTTCTACTCCTCCACTACCTGTATAGTAACTGCTATAAGAAAAGCTTTATTGGAAAGGTTTGAACAGTCTCTTTTCATTCATTCGTTAATTAAAATGTGAAGTGACCCTGGGCAAGTCCATCGCTTTGACCTACTGCACAATAGTACAGAGCAGAAACAGAGCATTTGGGTCTCTAAGCAATGTAATCTCAGTCAGGATAGGACCTGGTACACTACTGTTGGCCTCGTTACAGATTGGTATACAGTGACTTTGCTGGAAATGCTAACCTCTGCACGTCAAGAACTTGGGAACATTTGGTATATAAAACCTGTTCCCACATTTAGCTTTACAATTTAGTACCTTAAACTACACTTACCCATTGCTTTCGTTTCTTAACTGAAAACAACCCCTAAAGTTTTGAATGGTTCAGTTGCTTTAACATCATTGTGGAGAACAGTGTTACAGTTTTCTACAAACTTCTCGATTGACAACATGATCAAAACATATTCTGTTGTGAGAAAAGCCCACCCAGATTAAGTATCATTCTCAAAATGTTTAAAAAAAAGTTACTGCTGGCATTTGTGAAAATTTGCTCAAGTCTGAAGTGGTATCACTGCAGGAAGAGAATGGCAAAACTGTGGTGGGAAATGACAAGATGGTCTAAAAGCATGAACAAAATACAGCGCATGTGGAAAGATCAAATTGCATCTTTGAACAGGGAAATTGAATTAATGTTTCACAGAATTGAAAACCAATGTTATTGCAGGTAAAGTGTGGAGGGGTGGAGATAAAAAATGTAATGACTGTTGTGATAGGATGGAAGACAGGAAAATCAAAGATAGCAATTTTCTTACAATATATGAGCAAAGAAATAAATGATGAAACCAAAGCAGATGAAAATTGGAACAGCAGAATCATTATCTAAACGTGTTGAACTCAGGGCTGGGTCCACAGTGCTGAATATGTCAATAGCTAAATTATGGTGCCTAGAGAGTTCACATTACATTTTATTTCAAGATGCTGGAGGCCAAAGTCAGAGATGGGAGTGAGACAGAGAATTCAAAGGAAAGGTGAATGGATGCTCTGGCTGATGGTTGAACAGGGGTGATATATAAACCGATGAACCCTTCCATGTGTACTCTTCCTGATACGATGGATAGTGCAGTGAATAGTGAAGAAAATGTGTTCAATTAAAATTAGTGCAAATAACTTGCCCTTTCACTTGGAAAGTGAGTTAGCACAGTATGGGCGGAGGAGGTCAGAGAGTAGCTATCCACTTGCCTAGAAAATATTGGAAACAGACTGATTGTTTTGAACTGAGTGTGGAACTTTATCAATGGCAAAACATAGTGACACTTGTATACTGCCTTAGACAATAGACAATAGGCGCAGGAGTAGGCTATTCGGCCCTTCGAGCCAGCACCGCCATTCAACGTGATCATGGCTGATCATCCACAATCAGTAACCCATTCCTGCCTTCTCCCCATATCCCCTGACTCCGCTATCTTTAAGAGCCCTATCTCTCTTGAAAGTATCCAGAGAACTGGCCTCCACCGCCCTCTGAGGCAGAGAATTCCACAGACTCACAACTCTCTTGGTGAGGTCTACTATATGGTTTTACCGGGTTGCGTGCAAAACAAAGCATTTCACTGCACCTATGTACAGGTGACAATAAAGTATAATTGAATCATTGAAAATTGAACGAGAGTATTGTGATAAGAAAGGAAGCCTTTCTGATGGTGGAGGGGAAGGAAAGATATGTTTGGTGATAGAACCAAACCAGAACTGATGGAAATAGTGGATGGTCATTTACTGAACAAAACAGTGAAAGGTGAACCTTAATGGAATCAGTTAAATTTTAAAGTCAAGTCATGTCAAGTCAAGTCTAATTCGTCACTACACATAAAGTGCAGTGAAATGATTGGTGGTAAAAAATCAAGAGAGCAGAAAATAGAATGGACCCGAGGACTACAATGGACTGGAATTCCTGGGTTTTTGGAAGAAGAATAATATTTGGAAGTACTGACATGGAAGGAAAATATCATCAGAATGTGTGGAATGGAGAAATTGGGAGAATAGACTAGAATAGCAGGCATGGAGAAAATAATCAAGGGAGCTGCAAGATATTGGTCACTAGCCCATCGTGTGATTTCATTTTGCTGGTTCTCCACAGGTTACGGCAAGATTCCAATCCTGATGCCTTTTTGTAGCTCGAACAGTTTACAAGTCGGATATACAGCCACAAACCAAGAGAAGATGTTTCGACAGAGGTGGGTTATCCCATAGGAATAGATAATCTGAAGAAAAATAGTTTGGGGCGGCACAGTGGCGCAGCGGTAGGGTTGCTGCCATACAATGTCAGAGACACGGGTAGTCGACCCTGACGATGGGTGCTGTCTGTACGACTTTTGAATGGTCTCCCTGTGACCGCATGGGTATTTTCCAGATCTTTTGTTTTCTCCCACACCCCAAAGACGTGCAGGTTTGTAGGTTAATTGGCTTCTGTTAATTGCCCCTAATGTGTAGGATGCAAAACTGGGATAACATCGAACTAGTGTACGGGTGGGTGATCGTTGGTCAGCACTGACTCATGGACCGAAACTGTATCTTTAAAACTAAAACTAAAAATTTTCAAGTCGAGTTTATTGTCATATGCATTTCTTTATTATGAATAAAGTTTATTTTACTTTATTTTTTAATTAAATTGAATCTCAAACATCAGCATCTTGATGAAGGACATACTTTGGTCTGCTCAAAATTGGTTGGTCTTCCACTGTGTGGAGATAGTTGTACATCTGTGAATGTTATCGACTGGCCCATTCCAAGATGTAGGAATATATGCAGAAGCTTAGTGCAGCCACCCCAAAGGCCATGTGGAAAAGCACCAGTCTTGGGTCTTGCAGCCACTGTACATTGAAGGGCTGGGATCTGTGTAATAGTCTCTTAAACACCTCACCTTAAGGAAGAAACGTGAATGGCATTGACACATTGTAAGAGAATGTATTGAATTAATCGTGCAATGAATGTAGAGGAGGACATGTACGGATTGATTTACTGTGTGTTATATATTATGAATAAAGTATATATTTGAAATAAAATATATATCTTGCATGGCAAGTGGTGAAAAGGAAGAAAATGCTTCCAAATGCTAATTAACTTCAAACAACAGCAAAATGAGCGAGGAAACAGTGACAGGTCTCTCAGATACATGTCAGCGTGTTCTCATTTGAGGATGAAGATTCAGCAGCAAGTTGATGGCATAGGCAGAGAAAGTGTCACAATGCGAGGGATGGAAAGGAGGATGAAAAGAAGTCACAGCCAAGAATCCGCTAGGTAAGTAATCAGTCCAATGCTCCAGGGAACAGCATGTTACCCAATGCACCCCATCTCCGGGAGACCAGGAGCAATGCTGTACTCAATGCAGCCCAGCACTAGGAACTACCAATGACCAGAAACTGTTGGGGGAGCCAAAGATAATGAACCACGTTGGTCTTTTCCTCAGCAGTACCTCCAGCTTCATCAAAGGGAGATCAGAACTTATACCTCAGCCTGGAACGAGAGCTAAAGTTTCTGCAAGCCTTGGGCCTGGTGGCTTAGAGCAACTAATTGACAATAGATAATAGACAATAGGTGCAGGAGCAGGCCATTTGGCCCTTCGAGCCAGCACCGCCATTCAATGTGATCATGGCTGATCATCCCCAATCAGTACCCCGTTCCTGCCTTCTCCTCATATCCCCTGACTCCGGTATTTTTAAGAGCCCTATCTAGCTCTCTCTTGAAAGCATCCAGAGAACTTGCCTCCACCGCCCTCTGAGGCAGAGAATTCCACAGACTCACCACTCTCTGTGAGAAAAAGTGTTTCCTCGTCTCCGTTCTAAATGGCTTACTCCTTATTCTTAAACTGTCAGTATTGTGACTTTCAATCTTTATTGTACAAAATATGGGTGCAAAAAATGGCATCAATCAACATGCACATAATCTTATAGTATTTCTTCAAGATGAAGGCTGATGTGCTGTTTTTGCAGGAGTATGCTTATGCAACCATAGACAATGATCACAATGGTGGTCGCATGAAGCATTTGGTTGGAAGGGCGGGGGGGCGGGGGGTGGGGAGGGGGTTGTTGAAATCCTGCTCATCCAACCTAGATATTCTGCTGCACGGAGGTAGTTGAACAATCGTTGGTCAAAGAGGTGACTGCTGGCTGAGTCTTTGTTGCTGATGTAATGCACAGAACACATACAGTAATTCTGGCTAATCAACAAGATGATATTACTTCTTCCAAAAAAACATAGAGGGAGCTCAGTGATCCACATTCTCTAGGAAGAGTATGACTCTGTAACATCCACTCAGCTAGATTCATTGAGAATCCTGCTGTATGATGGAAAGGTCACAGAAAGCACAGCCTTCCCGAACTTCCTGTCCTTTATCTCAGAAGTTCGAGACAATAGCAAGCAGTAGAGTCGAGATCACCAACTGGCCCTGGAGGAACTGAAGCAACCAGTTACAGGCTGTGTGTAGGAAGGAACTGTAGATGCTGGTTATACACTGACGATAGACACAAAATGCTGGAGTAACTCAGCAGGACAGGCAGCCTGTGAGTCAGGGGAGAGGCAGTCTAGAGATATGAAAGGGTAAGGTGTGAAAAGCAGACGATGATAAGGAAATGTAGAATAGTACATTGTTAGCTGAGGGGAAGGTGACGAGACACCCAATCAGTAAAATTAATCAGAAGGACAGTGAAACTAGTCCAAGAACTCGGGTGGGCGAGGGACAGAGAGAGAGGGAAAGCAAGGGTTACTTGGAGTTAGAGAAATCAATATTCATACCACTGGGTTGTAAGCTGCCCAAGTGGAATATGAGGTGCTGTTTTGTAAGCAGGTTGAGTTGTACTTGTCTCTGTGGGACTGGATGGGACCAGACCTGGATGTTTACAACATTATGCTTCTTGCTGTCATGAGGAATTGGCGATGCATGTCACAGTTAAATGTGGAATACAAGGCCATCGCAGATTGTGTGACGTTTGCACTCGGACAAGTGATCCACTCGGGCCACGCCTGTGCCGAACCCACAGGATGATTTCGGACAGCTTGGAAAGGAGAAGGTCTTTGAGAGAATGGCCATTATTCTAGGCTGATTTATCACTGCAATGCTGAGAAAGCACACTGTCAGAGGCGTTGCCTTTTCGGTGAAATGTTAAGATAAGACAATACCAATTCTGTAAGGTGTATGCAAAAGATCCCAGAGCACTATTTGAAGAACAGAGGCATTCTTCTCAGTCACCTGGTTAATATTCATACCACAGTCAACATATCTAAAAGCGTTTGAGAAGGAACTGCAGATGCTGGAAAATCGAAGGTAGACAGAAATGCTGGAGAAACTCAGCGGGTGAGGCAGCATCTATGGAACGAAGGAAATAGGCAACATTTCGGGTCGAGACCCTTCTTCAGACTGATGTGAGGTGGGGGGGGGGGGAGGAAGAAAGGACGAGGTGGCCGAACACCTCCGCTCGGTTCGCAATAACCAGCCTGATCTCTCGGTGGCTCAGCACTTCAACTCCCCCTCCCATTCCGAATCCGACCTTTCTGTCCTGGGCCTCCTCCATGGCCAGAGTGAGGACCACTGTAAATTGGAGGAGCAGCACCTCATATTTCGCTTGGGCAGTTTACACCCCCAGCAGAATGAACATTGACTTCTCTAATTTCAGGTAGTCCTTACTTTCTCCTCCCCTTCTCAGCTCTCCCTCAGCCCTCTGGCTCCACCTCATCCATTCTTCCTCACGCCCCCCCTCCCCCTCCCCCCCCCCCACCCGCACATCAGTCTGAAGAAGGGTTTCGGCCCGAAACGTCGCCTATTTCCTTCGCTCCATAGATGCTGCCTCACCCGCTGAGTTTCTCCAGCATTTTTGTCTATATCTAAAAGCTTGTTTTGATGAAAGACAATTGACCCGTAACATTTAATCAGCATTTCTGTATAAATTTAAGGTTAGAGATACAGCGCGGAAACAGACCCATCGGCTCACCAAGACTGTGCAGACCAGCAATCATCACGCACTATGTGTAGGAAAGAACTGCAAATGCTGGTTTAAATCGAAGGTAGACACAAAATGCTGGAGTAACTCAGCGGGACAGGCAGCATCTTTGGGGAGAAGGAATATGTGACGTTTCTGGTCTGAAGAAGGGTCTCGATCCGAAATGTCACCCATTCCCTCGCTCCAGAGATGCTGCCTGTCCCACTTAGTTACTCCAGCATTTTGTGTCTATCCTCACACACTAACACTATCCTACACACTAGGGACAATTTACAATTTTACCTAGCCAATTAAACGATAAACCTGGACGTCTTTGGCGCGTGGGAGGAAACCAGAGCTCCCGAAAAAAACCCACGCATGTCACGGGGGGTTCTCCTTACAGACAGCACCCATGGTCAGGATAGAACCCGGGTCTCTGGCGCTGTATGGCAGCAACTCTACCGCTGCACCACGGTGCCACCCAGATGGTGACTATCCAGTTGAGTACTGCCAGTACTGTTTGTTTCTGTAAGGTGCAGAGTTGTAAGGATCTCAGAGATATACTGCGATTGTGAAAAGGGTTGTAACAATGGAAGATATTGCTTTTCTTTCTCATGGACCAGGGCTACATTGTGATTGTTAATTGGGACATAAAACATTTTGAGTAATGATTAACTGTAATTACTGGTTAATGCCTCTAATCTCTAGAACACCTTTCAATATGAAAAATAGTTTTAAATATAATCACTAACAGGTAAATATTGGCAACTGGGAATATTCCATTAATGGTAACAATGCATTAACTGGTAATATTACATTCCTAGAGTTTGATTTATTTCTTTTAGCTTTGTTGTTGCTTGTAAAACAATTTGTATGTAGGTATTGCAATACACGTATAAATACCCAGTATTTAAACCTGGTATTATTAATATGGCCGGAACAAAGCCAAAATATTAACAGATGCTTAAGTGGTTTGAACAGTTAAAGATCATCAGAAAGGATATGAATCGCTTAAAATATTCCATTATATTTCAAATGTCAATGAGTTTGAAAACAGGCCAGAAATATATTTTTTAATATTCATCGAGCCTCAAATTTCAATGAAGTATACAATGTGCTGCTCTATTGAAATTGAAAACGTGACTGATATCAGATGCCTATGTGTGATGCATTTCTCTCACCTGAACACAATAATTTAAGGAAAGGATTAGCCAGAAATAGAAGATACTTTCTTCACATACTTCATCAGGAGGTATGAAGAGGACTGTGTGCCAAAGAAGTCAATCCAGATATTCCTCAACTGGAAACCATGGATGAACCGTGAGATCCACTCTCCAGTCAAGGCATCGTCCAGAGTGCTCAAGTTGGTGATCCCGATGTACAGGAAAACTAGGTACGACCTCTGCAAAACCATCAAGGGGGTCAGGAGGCAATTCCAAATCAAGCTCGAGTCCGAGACTGACTAAGAAGACACCTGTTGAATGTGGCAAGCCTTGCATGATATGATGGCCTTCAAAGTGAAGTGAGACAGAGTTGCTGGTAACAACAAATTCGTCCTCAATGCATGGTGTCATACATCACGGAAATAGGCCCTTTGGCCCAACTCGTCCATGCTGACCAAAATTCCCCATCTCTGCTAGTCCCACGTCCGCATTTGGCCCATACCACTCTAAACCTTTCCTATCCAAGTACCATTCTATGCTCACTTTGAACAGAAGGTCAGTGGCATGACATCCTTGCCCAGCCAGCCTCGGGTGCACCTGTACGCACTGTCGCTAATGCAAATGTCAGATCGACCTTGCTGGGAATGAACTTGCGAAAAGTGACTCGCTGGGATGGGGTTCTGGCCGTCTTTTCTGAACCTGTACAGAACAGCTGGCAGAGTATTTGTGGACATCTTTAACCTCTCCCTACCCAAATCGGACATTCCCACCTGATTTACGAAGACCACCATCATCTCAGTGCCAACAAAAAACATGGCAACGTACCCTAATGATTACCAACTGGTGGCTCTAACATCCACCATCCCAAAGTCCTTTGAGAGATGGTTATGCACACCAGCCTCCCAGGCGGACTTGATCCACTGCAATTTGCCTACTGTCACAATAGATGCCATCTCCCTGGTCCAACACTCATCTCTCGAACATCTCGATATCAAGGTTACCTGGGACTTGTCATCCCTTCTGCAACTGGATCCTTAACTTCCTTACCCACCCATTGCAATCTGTAAGGAAGGGAAATTAAAAAAAATGATAGTCACCAATTCTCATTACCAATGATAATTCTCATCACCAATATCCTGACACAGCATTCTCAGCCTCTACTATACTCCCCGTACATTCATGACTGTAGGGCCAAATTCTGGACTAACCCCATTTACAAGTTTGCAAGATATCAAACACCGATGAAATTGAGTTTGGGAAGGGCATAGAGAGCGTATTAGCATGGTGTCAAGATAACAGCCTCTCTCTCAATGTCAGCAAAATTAAGGGATTTCTCATTGAATTCAGGAGGCAGCAAGAGACCCTGCATCAATGGCGCTGAAGTGGAGATGTTCAAGGTCTTCAGGCTCTGAGGTGTAAATAGCACCAAACCATATTGATCCTATGGCCGAGAAAGCACACCAATGCTTATGTAGCGACAGATTTTTATATCGTTCAAGAGATTACTCCCTTTAGCCACTAAGTGGACTACATGATTAAGGAGAATGTCGCAATACGCATGTGAGCTTTCCGTCAGAGACCTTCAGAGCTTCTTCACAGATGAATCTGCATAACAGTCTTTTGATTAATAGATTCTTTATTGTTGATGTAAAACAATAAAGTACATCCAACCTTCTTTTGACTTGTACACTATAATCTCCATCGAACTCCAGCATATCGCTTTCAAGGTTAGAAAACTCCTCGCGTCTCCGTTACTCTTTGCATGGTCAAAGGGTATGCCTTCCTCATGCAAGCCCCAAAACTAAACTAAAAACTAAGCTTCTGCGCAAGAAACCTAGCTCCAAACACGCCCTAGAATACGTAATAAATCCCACCCACATAATAACGGGCAGTTTAAAATTTAAAGACACATGCCATAATTAATGACACACAAAATAAGCCAAATGGCCACTACATACCGGCCCCTAATTGCTCCGAGTATATAACGAGACAATTATTAATAAACATCAAAAAGTAGCCATGAAGGCTTAACTTATATCAAAAGCAAAAAGTCGGGAAATTGAACCTCGTGGCTCCCCGTCGGGGAATTGAACCCTGGTCTCCCGCGTGACAGGTGGGGATACTAACCACTATACTAACGAGGAAAATAGCATGCACTATATATCCGCAATCAGAATTCTTCATCGACTCTTCCATCTTCACTTTCGCCTTCTAGAAGCAAGCATAACTTGATTTTTAATCTTATTAAAGCACTGGTTTTAGTCTAAAGTCGTCCGTGCGCACCAAACCCTTAAAATCCGGCATGATACCCAGTATATAGTCCAAAACATAACAGTTCAAAGCTTTGATAGCATGAAATGTCTTCCTCCATGTCCGATCAACTCATGGATGTGTTGTAACAACAATGTTGAAGTGTGAAAATCCTTCACAAGAATAACAGGATTTCTAGCAATAAAGTTCACCGTTGGGTTTGATTTAATTTCCGGATCATTAGCAGAGATTTCAAATCTCAGCTCAAGCTTTGGCCATTCTCTGTCTGGCTTACAGAGAGATTTTAGTTCACTTAAGAAACGGTTCACTGTCAGTTCTCTGGAAACTTCATCCGCAGGATTTTCTTTTGTGTTAACATATTTCAATTGTGCAACATTAGTAACTCCCAATGCTCTTTCCATTGGCTGATTGTCTCTGTCCAAATCCAACTGTCTGGTTTCTTTGGCTCTATCATCTGGTGGAATGCTTTCCAATACAACACGATTGTTGCTGATCCACTTGGAAAGCGTAAATCCTCCCTTAATGCAAAAGGAAGTCAGATGTTCTACTGGTTGAATTGCTTCCTGCTCGGTAGACATGGAATTTAAGCAACCATCCACGTAGTTATTATTCTTCAAAGAGATTATTACTTCATGAAATTTAGTATTCTCGCCAAACTTACGTTTCAAATTCTGGGTACGTTGTTCTGCCATACGACGATTATTCGGCAGATTAACACTTTCTTGTTTGAAAGGTAATTCCAGACAATAGTGTCCGTCAATCTTTACTGAGTAGTTCATAATATCCATGAACTTCAACTCTTCATTCGACATCTCTTCAGATTTTTTATTGGTACTTTCATTGAAGTCATGCTGATATTGCTTCATCACCGGCTATTCTAATTTATCAGTACATATTTGATTAACAGCAATGGTAGGATAGTTCTTCTGATTCCTGTTTTCGTTATTTCTTCTCAAGGAGCCATAGATAACCCATCCAAGTCGGGTTTTTGTAGCATACGGTCCATCATCTTGGCTCCTAATAATCTGTATAGAATGCTTTCAAAACATTCGTTCCGATAAGTAGATCAACACTAGAATTTATTTCAGATATCTTGACATCCTTCAGGTAAGGCCACTGTTTCAAGTCTTCATGTCTTGGTATATTTTGATGACTAACAGGCATGGTTCCATGTGTAAACACCTCTGATATTGGTATAAAATGATCTTCATCCAGACTGGATATCTCAATACTCGTAATGTAATGACTCCTGCTCTCTTTATCTTTATTCATGGTACGCAATCGAATCTTAGTCTCTTCTCCTGTGATGTTCAGCCTTCTCGTCAGGTTTTCTGTGCAAAAGGTAGTCGAACTTCCCTGATCCAAAAAAGCATATGTTTGCAACACTATATTCATCTTACTATTCCTCACCTGTACTGGTAAGATAGAAAAAATACAAACTCCAACCCCGGCCCCAATATGAGCAGTTACTTGAGGCGAGGTGAGAGCTCCACTAGTAGTTGGCTTCTTTTTCTGTTCCGTTTGCTCTGGTTCCTCCTCTTCTATTTGCTCTGATAGTTCATCATCTATTTGATCCGGTTCTTCCTCTTCCTAATGCTCTGGAAGCTCTTCTTCAGTGTGAAGTGCTTCAGGATGATATCGCCTGCACCTATAACAAATTATAGGCCTCTTACAGTCTCTCACCATATGTCCTTTTTTCAAACATCCAAAACATTTTCCCTTCTCTTTCAAGAAATCCATCTTTTCTTCATATTCTTTCATCTTAAATCTTCGGTGTGACCAACTTCATCACATAACAAACAAAATACTAATTGCTTGCTAGTAGATACATTTCCTTTCATTCCATCTGTTGTTTCTACAGGTATGGTTGTGGTAGCAAAACTACTTCTCATAGATTCTGATCTTTCTTCAGTTTTGGTAAAGGTAGAACCTTTGTTAGTTGCAATTAGTTTACGATCTTGAATAGTCCCGTGGTGTGGCTCTAACATATACCGTACTTCCCTTTCTAAGAATTTCACCAGGTCTGGTAACCTGGCTACTTCCTCTCATCCATTATTTTGCCTGCTTTATATCCCCACCTTTCTCTCAGTCTTCTGGGCAACTTGCTAATGATGACTCGAGTATTACTTGCAAGATTCATTTCCTTCATGTGGCCGAGATTTTTCATGGAGCTGCAACAACCTCTCAGAAATATTGCATATTTACTCAGTGCCTCCCCATCTTCTGGCTTGATTTCTTTCCAAGCATGGACATTCTCCATGTGTGCGTCAGCAATTCTCTGTTCATTACCATAACGTTCTTTAAGTAACCTTCTCGCCCTTTTATAGCCTTGGCTGTCAGGCTCATTTTGACAACTTTCTACAAGTATCTGAACACTTCCACTTGTGTACTTCACCAGAAATCGTAAGCGCTCCTTTTTCATCCGTTATTTTTGTTTCTAATACTTCTTCTAATGCCCTTACGAAAGCTTCATACCGCAAAGGATTTCCATCATATGTAGGAATTTCTGATGCTGGTAGAGTGAGAGAGGTATTTTGTCGAGCTATGATCTGGTTGAATTCAGCTTGCCTATTTGCCAATGCCAATAATCCACCCTGAAAATCTTGGCTTGGCTCCAATGAACGATAGACAGGCCTCCCTGGCTCGAACTGGCTTGCTCGAGCCTGTGCACCAGGCCTCGGAAAAGCGTGGTCCGCTATTGGTTTGTCCCTACTGACACTCCATTAGCAGTTTGTTTCGATCTAGCACTCATTAGCTGAGATGAAGTTTTACCCATCTTACTCTGTTCCAATGGGTTTTCAAAGCCATGAAATCCGGTGGACCTCGATTGTGGAATTGATCCAACTGCTGACTCAATTGGTGCAGTTTTTCCTCTTGGTCCAGAGCTCATCGTCTTCGAGATCTAGAGCTGCATCTTGAACCCTCACATTCCAATATCTCCTTCTTTGATTTGGCCACCGCCATCTTTGTGTCTAGGTCCAGTTGTTCCTTTTGTCACCTCAGCTCCTCTTCTTGTCGTCTCATCTCTTCTTCTTGTCGTCTCATCTTTTCTTTTTGTCGCATCTTTTTTTCATCTGCTCTTCTTCTCGCTCAATCTCATGTTTCTTCTTCAGGGCATCCGCTTCTATTGACAGAGCGGCTAGATCAGCTTCAATTCCCAACCGAGCAGAAACCCTTGATACCGAAATGGCTGTAGAACCAGATTTAGGGTGCCCCGCTCCCTGCCATGGATGCCCTCCACCGAAAACGGTGTCTGAGATGGGCCGGGAAGATCATCAAGGACCCCTCCCACCCTAACCATGGACTGTTTGCCCTCCTCCCATCAGGGAGGCGGTACAGGAGCCTCAGGTCTCATACAAGTAGGATGAGGAACAGCTTCTTCAACAACACTATCACATTGCTGAACTCGGAGTCCTGCCGATAGATTTCTCCAGTCTCTCCGTCCACATTGTTGCTTATTCTGTATTTTTATTTCTATATTGCACTATTACTACGAACAGACGCTAAACTGCATTTCGTTGTATCCATACTTGTATCTGTGCAATGACAATAAAGTTGAATTGAATTGAATTGAATTGAATTGAATGTCCTGGTCTACATGTAGATACTGTCGAGATACTATCTCGTGGTGTAATTTCATCTTCCATTCCAGCACCTTGTTGCATCGCACCTCCAGCTGTTGAGCACGTACGTTGTGGTATAATTTCAGATAACCACTCCTCTGCCCAATCCTTGTAACCATTGAATACATCCACCATTGGCTCCCACCACTGAGTGTGTCTTTCACGTTCTTCCTGAGATAGCTCAGATTCCAACAGTTGGCTCTGCTTTTCTCCGAGCTCTTTGTAGAAGTCGCATATCTGTCCTAACCTACTTTCCACATTGTTCACATTATCATCCGATACCATTAGCTTCTTCAAACCATCAAATAGCCTCCATATCTTCTTCCACAACTTGTTTCTCTCCTCCTCAGTTTCTTTCAGGTACGCAGCTTGTGTATTATCTGTTTCTTCTTAATGTAGCTTTCAATTGACTCGTTAACTTGTTCCCATATCGAGTATTCCTCCTTCTTAGTTTCTTTCAGGTAGGCAGCTTGTCCTTGACAGAGCTTGACTTTGCCACCTTGTGGTTCCTCTGGCATGGCTTCTTCTTCATCTTCTCGATACATGATTTTAAACAGGTCTTGGCAGATTGGCAAGTCTTTAAATTGATCGAACAAAGTCTTCTCTGAATTCTGCTCCAACTTTGCGTAAACATTGAGTGGCTATTTTGAAAACTATTTTCTCAGAACAATAACAAACTGGATATCCAGACCACATCCCATCTTGAACACCCATGGGCATATTGGTGATGTTAGTTCACAAGGAATGTGTGTCTTACCTTTACTTCAAAACAAACCAAGGTCAGACTGGCTAGATGTCTCTTTCTGGCTATCTTTCAAGCTAGTGGCTAGCGTTCTGGCTCTTCTTACAGAAGCCGTTTAAAATTAAAGCTTTGCAGCTTCAAAATTCAAAGAAATAATAGTCGATATGGCCGAGATCTATTGTCTTCAGTTCCTTGGCTGGAACCGTTCTTCTGGCCAAAACCTCTTTCGAGATCTTAGCCAAATCTTCTGTCCCACTCTCTAAGACTGGACTTCACCCCTGTCAGAGGTATCCTTTGACTTAATGTAGCGGCAGATTTTTATATCGTTCAAGAGATTACTCCCTCTAGCCACTAAGTGGACTACATGATTAAGGAGAATGTCATAATACGCATGTGAGCTTTCCGTCAGAGACCTTCAGAGCATCTTCACAGATAAATCTTCATAACACAGTCTTTTGATTAATAGATTCTTTATTGTTGATGTAAAATAATAAGGTACACCCAACCTTCTTCCGACTTGTACACTATAATCTTCATCGAACTCCAGCATATCGCTTTAAAGGTTAGAAAACTTCTCGTGTCTCCGTTACGCTTCGCATGGTCAAAGGGTATGCCTTCCTCATGCAAGTCCCAAACCTAAACTAAAAACTAAACTTCTGCGCAAGAAACCTAGCTCCAAACACGCCCTAGAATACTTAATAAATCCCACCCACATAATAATGGGCAGTCTAACATTTAAAGACACATGCCATAATTAATGACACACAAAAGAAGCCAAATGGCCACTCCAGCCTCCATTGCCACAGAACCCAAGGAGATTCAGCATGTCTGTAATGGCACTTATCAATTTCCACAGATACGTCCTTTCTTAGTTTACTTTAGTTTAGTGTGGAAACATGACCTTTGGCCCACCGAACCCATGCCGACTAACGATCATCCACCTGTACACTGATCCTATCCTACACCTTTGGGACAATTTACAGAGGCCAATCAACCTACAAACCTGGGTACACAAAAATGCTGGAGAAACTCAGCGGGTTTCTATGGAGCGAAGGAAATGGGTGACATTTCGGGCCGAAACCCTTCTTCAGTTTGTTTCACAACCTACAAACCTACATGTCTTTGGGATGTGGGATGAAACCGGAGCACCTGGAGAAAGCCCACATGGTCACTGGGAGGACGTACAAACTCTGTACAGACAGCACCCGTAGTCAGGATCGAACCTAGGTCTCTGTCGCAGTAAGGCAGCAACTTTACTGCTGTGCCGCTGGATGCATCTCAGCTTGGTATGGCAACTGCTCAGCCCAGGACCACAACAATTTGCAGAGAGTTGTGAACACAGCCTAGTCCATTAGGCATAGCAGCCTCCAGCCCCCACCCCAACTACATCAGGTATACTTCACGCTGCCTGGGGAAAGCAGCCGCATAGCAAGGACTACTCACACCCGTGTTATTTTCTCTTCTCCGTCAGACAGAAGGTACAAAAGCTTGAAAGCACGTACCACCAGATTACAGAACATCTTTTCCCCTGCAGTTATCACACTCTTGAATGGAACTCTCATATGCCAAGGATGAAATTCTCGATCTTCCAATCAACCTTGTTGCAGCACTTGCACTTTTTAAATATAAGTTCTTATTATTTGTTTGTCAACTCTATGCTATGGCTGAATAGCGCTTGAAGATTTTTTTCCACACCATAACAAAGTGTGATTTCCATAGTTTATGAACTTTAAAAAAATGCCATATTCGTGGAACAATAGCCTTTTATAATTTTAACCAGATGTTCAGGTGCTATTTTGAGAAAATAAAAATTCTAAATGTGGTCCTAATTAGTTTTTTTATCTGCAGAAAGATTTGGTATTTATTCTCAACTTGTGAATTTCAATATTAACAGGGAGCATCAGAGTTTACAAACAAATGAGAAGATTTTTAGACCAGTAAAAGTGCGGAAAAGTATATATTTTGTCTGCCCAGTTTCGCTGGGGATGAAAATGTTGCAAATCCATTCACATCTTCAATATTCTCCTGATGATCAATCAGAATAAACTGACGAAATGCAAACTGAATATTAAAATACTGCAAGCCTTTTGAGTGTCGTGGAGTACTAAAATATATACAGTCACCTTTTAAGTTAGAAATCCTATTTTGAGTGTAAATTGAGATATTTGTATCTAGTTCTGGGGTTTACCACAAAGCCCTTTTGGAGAGGGGGATGGGAGGTCGTTCTCCCTTCAAGTTAGATTTGATACTACCCTTCATGAACATGTAATGGCGTTTACTTACGCAACCAAAAAGAGACAATAAAAAAAAAGCCTGCAATATTGACTTTGCCGTTCAATGTGCTGCAAGTCGATGGAGTTCAAAGGTAAAAGTAAGATGGGCGTAAAAGCGACGAGCACCGGAGTTTCGCCATCTAACCGTACAATGAAAAGTAACAGTAACTGAATAAGAACAGAAACACTGTCGATCCAAGGTTAGGTGGGGGATGGGAGATGGAATCATATTCATTTCCATGTCCCATGAATAATGCCACAAACCTTTAAAATTAAATCAAAATGTTTTAGCATTTTAACAAAGAGGGCTGCGGCACGTTACTTTTAAGGTAATTAACACGTCATTTAACAGACTGAACATGGATTCGAAATCTATATTCGTGTTGTATACGCCCTCTCAACATTAATAGGCTCTAGATTTACAGATCGAGTAACTACCAAAAATGCAGACAATTTTCATAATGGCAGTTACGTCAAAACCACTCGTTCGACTGAAGGAATCATCCCTGTTGCGAATTCTAACAGCATTTTTTTCCCCACTTGTGCAAGACTACGTGGGTTTCCGAATTGAGCTGTTGCACCGTAGTTGGGTTGCTAACACGCCAGCACTTTCATCAAACCGGAAAGATGTTGGAAGAGAGCAAGATTTATTCGTGCTGAAAAGTGAAATGTTGTGCTTTCTCCCTCATCGGAAATGCTCAGTCTTCAATTAGCAGTTCAGGGAGGAGGGGGGATGCAAGTTTCTTTTCGCCAGGGAAATCATTCTTTTTCCCTATGCGTAGGAAGGAACAGCAGATGCCGGTTTACACCGAAGATAGGCACAACATTTCTGGAGTAACTCAACGGGTCAGGCAGCATCTCTGGAGAGAAGGAATGTGTGACGTTTCGGGTCGAGACCCTTCTTTCGACTGTCTTTTGTAATGGTTTGGCTCGTTTCCATCGAATAAAAGAGAGAGCTGGAAAAAAAAGCAATTGCTTCCCTACATAATTTCTCTTTCTCGCAACTCCGTACTTTACTTAACGCCAAGTCCCGCCTTCGCTCCTAGCTGATTGGCGCAGTGACCTCACACAACACCATTTCAGGAGGAGTGGGTGACATTTCGGGTCTCCTCAGACTTCTGGAGAAGGGTCTCTTGGCCCGAAATGTCACCCATTCCCTTCTCTCCAGAGATGCCGCCTGTCCCCGTTGAGTTACTCCAGCGTTATGTGTCTATCCTCGGCGTAATCCAGCATCTGCAGTTTCTTCCTACACTGTCCATTCCAGAACGCTGCCTGGATGCGGCGCAACTTGCGATTGGCCGCCAGCGCTGCCCTTGCTCAGCCCCCCATTCACTCTCAGTCATCCTAATTATTTTTTTGTTCTCTAACTGCAACCTACCTCTTCGTTAAGCTACAACTAATGAATCAAACTTGAACGACCGTCTGGGAGGAGACTAAAAAACAAAAAAAATCACAAAGCCCTGAGAAGAAATGAAATAACTGCCTGCAAAAACTAAGCGTTGAAACACTGCAACTTAAAGCCTTTATTTCCCTTTTTATTTTGTGATAAAAATGGGTGCGTAACAATGCAATTAGAAAGACAAGCGCTTGCGCACACCAGCCATTCAATCAGTCGAAAGAGCAGTCCCCCTGCCTTCAGAGGACGCTGGCGGAGTCTGATTGAGCAGCCGACCTGCCGATCAAGCGTAGGACGAGATTAAAATACTCAAGTGTTAATTAAGTTGTCTTTATGCAAATTCTCCAGTTCTGCACTATAAATTTAAATGAGTAAAAATAGATTACGTAATAAATCCGGTTAAAAAAAAAAACCTCAGTTCGTTTCTCCCATTTTGCAACTCTTAAAAAGGCAAGTCCATTCATTCCCTCCCTCCTCTCCAGTCCGCTGGAGAGAAAACAAAATCTCCACCATTGTACAACAGAAATTCTGTAGGTCAATCTAGAAGAGTGAGAGAATGAATGAATGAAAAAGTGAGGCTGACAAACAGCACCTCTCCGAACTAGTCACGTCGCCTGCACACTGAACCTGCTGCTTAAAACTTGGACATATCTGAAATCAAAGTACAATTACCCCATGAAAGATTTACAGCATTAAATACTTTTATATATATATATTAAATACTTTTATCTATAGATAGTTTGTGGCAAAAAGTCTTTATACATTTATATATATATTTTTAAAATTTAATTTTAAATAAAAGTTTCAGAGAAAGTATATATATTTCTCTGAAACTTTTAATTAAAATTTGGTTATTGCCTTTTTTAATTTTTTCGAAGCTTTATTCACCAGGGGACATAAAACTAATCCATTGCAACAGCGTTGTGTGTAAATAATTGGTTAATAATAATTTAATTTTTCTTTAAAATTGGCAACAGCTGATATAACTTGTCAGTTTCTTTGTTGAACTAAATTAAGGCGCATGTTGCAATCAAAAGCGCTTGAACAATCATATCATATATATATATCATATATATATATATATATCATATATATATATCATATATATATATATATATATATATATATATCATATATATATATATATATCATATATATATATCATATATATATATATCATATATATATATATATATCATATATATATATATATATATCATATATATATCTCATATATATCATATATATATATATATCATATATATATATCATATATATATATCATATATATATATCATATATATATATCATATATATATCATATATATATATTCATATATATATCATATATATATATCATATATATATATCATATATATATCATATATATATCATATATATATATCATATATATATATATAATGTATATCATATATATATATATATATATCATATATATATCATATATATATATCTCATATATATATATATCTGCTATATATATATATATAGCAGAGCAGCTGGCAATTATATATATATACATATAAGCATAAAATAATTGTCAACAGTTGTATATATATATAGCAGTTTTTATATAAATATATATAATACAGCTGCTGGCAATTATATATAGAGGGAGAGAGCTGCTGGCAAATATTTTTTTAATTAATTATTTTTAAAAGTGCAACAACCATATTTTAAATCAAAGTTTTAAAGAAAACGCACAAGAAAGGAAGAGAAAAAGAGTGGGGGAAATGAAGAGAGGGAGAGAGAGCGAGAAGATAGGAGTTGAGAGAGAAGGAGAGAGAGAAAGGAGGAGGAGTGAGAAGAGAAGGGGAGAGAGCGAGAAGGAATGAGAGAAGGAATAAGAGAAGGAATAAGATACAGAAAGAAGAGGAGAGAGAGAGGTGGAGAGCTGTGTGACAGAAGCAGGGTGTAAAGTTAGTTGTAACATTGTGTGCAGCTGGTGTAGGGTGCAGGCAACGCGCGTGCGCAGTGAGCGCCGTCCCCTGGCAGGGGTTCCATTGCTGCATCCGGGCATTGGCATCGGCGGCCGCGGCACCGCCTGGTGCTGGATCCAGGCGCGCGCTGAATGTAGTCCCCGGCGGATCGCGCCGCTAACGGACAGCCGCTGGGGGGGGGGGCGGCCGAGCGGGCCGGCGGGAGGGAGGGAGGCTCGGTGCCGGAGCAAAGGGAGGGGGGAGGAGAGAGAGAGAGCCGCACTGAGTCCGAGCCGAGCCGAGCCTTCAGCCTGCCGGGCTCCTCATCTCCATCTCTCTCCCTCCCTCACACATTCCCCCCATCCCATCCCCTCCCTCCCTCTTTCTCCGACACAGAGTTTTGTTTAAAAAAATGGCGTAAAGTGAGTGATGAGTCCTGAGTCCCCACTAGCAAAGAGAGGCGAGAACTTGCTCTGCAGACTGTCTACACTTGTCCTCTCGGTTGTTTATCACCGGCCTCCACCGTTTATTCTTCTGGTATAACATCGTCTGATTTTAGTTTTGTAGTCATTGCAGGCGCGCTCCTTGCCCTCTTCACGCACACACGCACACACAAACAACTAACTTCATTTCGTTTGGATTCAAAAGTGTTTGGAAAAGTGCTTTTGAAGTGCGGCCATGGAGATGCAAAGCCTTCAAGAGGCACTGAAAGTAGAAATCCAGTGTCACCAGGTAAAACAAAAACCTTTTTCTTTTTTAAATAGCCTTTATATATATATATATATGTGTGTGTGTGTGTGTGTGAGGGAGAGAGAGTGTCAAACCAAAAAGCTGTACATTTCTGTAGATCTGAGGGTCAAGGCAATGGCAACAACTACCTCCAGATCTTGTTTGCATGCAAAATTTTTAACTTTGGGGCGAGTTTTTTTTTGTGTTCTGCTGGCAGCCGAGTTGAGAGCAACAAGGATTTGAGTAATATTGCGCTTGGGTTGTGTGTGTGTGTGTGTGTTGAGATTAGTACGAGACTTGAATATTTATGAGATGCTCGAACTGACTCAGTGTTTGCGTCCCTCTTTGTTCCTCCCAATCATGACAACTTGTATTGCTCTTTGACCTTATCCATATTTTAAAAAAAAACCCCAAACTATAAACCTTCTCATTCCCCCCCTCCCATTAGAAACTAGTTGCACAGATGAAGCAAGATCCACAGGTAAAATATAAAAATCCTTTAATTCTCATACGATGTGCTCGTGAAGCCGACCAGAAACTTTATCAGTGTAGATCTCATTTGGTAGTCAGCATAACTGTGCTGTGTTTGTAATACTAAGTAACTAAGACGATTTTTAGTGTACTAAAACAGACCAATATATTCTTCTGGCTTGTTTACAAAAATAACACGCCAACGTTAAAAATGAATTGCATTTTTCCAGAACGGAGAACTTAAGAAACAGCTGCACGAAAGACAATCCCGAATAACATCTCTTAGTGAGAAACAAGTAAGAAATCGGTTTAGTACTCCGCTTGTTAGAGTGTGTGTTTAGAGATTTAACGTTTGCAATGACTTTCACTCAAAGTACGAGTGGGGGAAGGGAGGATAGATGGGGCGGCGGGGGGGGGGGGGGGGGGGGTTGTTAACAATGAATGTGCTATCTTTTACGGTAAAACGATCGAATGGCGAAAGCTACGTGTGCAAAGAATAACGGCGAAAGTTAAAATGTTGTTTTGTATGCTGAGCCGAGTTTGCTTCTAGATGAAGTTTAAGTTGTGGCGTGTGTTTAAGTTGGCAAATTCTGAGGCGTCCATTTTGGATAGGTCGACATATTTTCCAAGTCTGGAAAGAGAAGGGAAATCTGGCAACTCTATTGAACATTGTTTACTCCTACCGATTTCCAACGCCGAGTTACTTAACACATTCTTGTTGCAACGCTAAAATAATCAGATTTTGAATTGTTGTGCTCTTACTTGGTGTCGCCTTGTTCTCATTGACGTGCAAACGATGAATTCGGGGCCAACCTCACTTTCCCCCCCCCCCCCCCCCCCCCCCCCAAATCCGTGATTTAACGAGAGATACATTGCTCGGGAGTGATTTATTTTGGGAGGGATTTAAAAATACCGTAGTGCGTGAATATTGGTATTCGCGAAGGCCGACTTTGTGTACTTGGAGTAGTTGATGGAGCTTGGCTTCTAGCGGAGAACCTTGATTATTACAATAGAGAAAAAAAATTTCAGCACCACGAACAGATGCCATTGAATGCACAGCTTGCTGTGGTTCAGTTCAGCACTAAACTTCTCGGCTGCTTTCAGTATATTTGGAAAAAAAAAGATTTAAAAAAAATCTCCGGTATTGTGTAAAAAACGTAAACTTAATGAGAATTAAGTACTTTAGAAGCTTTTAAATCGACATTGAGTTTTTCCGAAACTCCATTGATTTTGTATCTTTTGGAATGCAGCAAGTAGCACCAAGTTAACGCTGCATCTTTAATGTCATTAGAAATCAACGCGTACTATATACGGATCATAGGCAATAGTGCCTGTCAGTTTAATAATTGCTGATATCAAGTACGACTTTTCAGTGGGGGTGGGAGGGGGGTGGTGAGTCGGTAGAAATGAAGCCCTGTAGATCTAATCATACTTATTTATTTATTTTGACGGTACATTCAATTTCTTAGTGGAAGCTTCCATTTTGTAAGTAAGGGGTGTTGTGTGTTTTCCTAACATGGAGAAAACTATGCAAAGAAGGCTTCGCAGTGTGTAGTGGGAGGGGGAAGGGAGAGATTCATTTCTGCTGAACATTACCATTTTGATCGCTTTGGTATTTTGTGGAAGTGGGGGCCAGGAAGGAGGGGGTGCAGACCACTGGTTATAATCACTATGTGTGTCAAATCAGCTGTTTGAATTTGCCAAAAAATGTCTCCCTCCCCAATGGTGAAGGAAGGTATTTTTGTTTTTGATCACTCAGCAATTTTCACCCTGTGGTTAGAATAAGGTATCAAAAGCTCTGTTGTTTCTCTTATATTCATCAAATCCTCAAACTTTCGTCAAGGTGGAAAGTGTTGAATTATTTGACCAAGTACTTGCAGTGGTAATTGGAGGTAATAACTTTGTCGCAATAAAATAATAGGATTATTATACACTTGTGTACTTAAAAACTACTTTTGATAAAAGTGCTAATCATCTTCCAGTACTTGTGTCTGGAGGATATTCTTCACACTAAAGTTCCAGTAAAGAATTGTATCATGATTCCTTCAACTTCTGATTCAACACTGAATATAATTCTGCCCTTTTTGGCCACTCGTGCTTGGATGTATTAAATACATATTTTCATGCATTCCTCTGCCAGAGATTTCGCTGAATTTTTTATTTTGTAAATTTAATGGAAATTAATTTAACACTTAATATCTGTTTAATATTTTGCTTTAATTGGCTACTTGAAATAAATTTGGTTATCGTACGGTTAGCCAAATTCTAGAGAATGTTCTTTCAAAAGGTATTGTGACTGTGATCTGGATATGAACGATAAATTTAATTTAAAATTCATGATGAGTGTGTTGAAATTTTGATTCGCGTTTTAGATTTTAGTTTTTTTTTTAAAGGTCCACAACATTTCTTAGACTCTCTGCATAAACAATTAGCCTAAATAATAAATCAGTGATGTGTAAAATTGAACGGATTTAAGTTAAGGGACTACAAAATGAAGAAGTTAACAAAGAGCAGAGAATAGTTGACTAAGTCATCATAGTTATGATTCATAATTTCTCACTTTTTTGGTGAAATGTAAACAATGGTTATTTGTTACTCATACCAAAACAAGACATTGTGGGTGGCGCTGAAGTATTTCTTGATAAAATCTGCATGTTTATACATTTCTGCCTTGTCCATAAATCAGTGTAGTCACCGATTTAATACTTAGCAAACTAATGGATTTAAAATAATTCATGATGTGAATTCATTCAATGACCAGGTGTTGATGAGGAAACTCTTGGTTTGCATATAATGGTTTAATATGATTTAATGAACTAATACTTCATGGTATAACTTGACTGTTTAGAACATTTATTCTTTGTGGCCTGTTAAATGCGAGTGTTTGTTCAACTAAAACATAATGTGTGTTACACTGGATTTTAGGACATATTTAAGGACATAGTCCTTATTATTTTATAAATATTAGATTTTATCTTCAATTAAATACTGTACATGTTTACTAATTTCTGAAAGCCTGCTGCAACCGTTCTTGCAGAACATATTAGCTTTATTCTGTTGCCTCATGTACACCTGGCCAGCAGTAGAATGAGTGTTTCATTTTTATCTTGTGTGAAACATTTAAAAAAAACCACAATACTATTTTTTTTTAAAAAGAAGAAAAAAAAAGTGTATGTTTAAACAACGTGAGTGTTTAATGTGTTGGTAATAATTGGCTTTAGCCGACTCAAAATTATTTTCAAATTAAAATAGTGTAATGTTTTTTCTGATGCTTTTTATAAATATGTCAAGAGATATCTTGGCAAAAGGTGGGTTTTAATTCCAAAGTTAAAAGGCAAAAGTTGGGTAACTGCTTTTCCTTGTCTATTTCCATGGGCCCAATTCTTAATTATATAACTGTGGCCAACTGACTGGTATGACTGTCCTTCGTTCATGTGGATCTTATGTAGGACTTGTCAAGAGCATACGCAATGGTCAAGTCTGAAACTTTTCTAATTGATGTCCATGTGTTCATTTTCCAGCAGGGGTCACTGGAAGCAACTGAAATTGCAACTGTAGAAGCTTTTATTTGCTCAGATGTGTGGCCAATTTTAACATGGTTAATACTCTTTTGTTACAGCTAGCCAATTTTCCATAGATCAGCATCACCATGCTACATTAGTTTACTACTGAATGTAGAATTAGGAAACACCGTAGTAGAACTTGAGTGATTTTGGCATTTTATGTAGTTTTAAACTCGTCTTTTGCTTAATCTCTGCTGCTTCTACTTGATTTTAATTCCAAAGTTAAAAGATACCGGAAAATCTTTTCAAGTGATGTATTCAGAACTGTCTTCACCAACTTTTGTGTCGGCCACTAGCTTTGTAAGTAATAATTTCCAGCATGTTGTATAAACCTGCTGAAGCTACATATTTCTGAGTCTAACCCTTGACAGCGGCAATATGGAGAAACATAGTGCAAAGTGTTTCTTAGTGTCGGTGATAAAAACCATTATGCTAAATGCACTGCATATTTGGTAATTACAATTTAATTAGAAAATTATGGAAGTACATGTGACTACTGAGCACTATCAATCGACTTTCCTTGATTTTCTCTTAATTAAAAGCTAATATGATTTAGCTATTGTGTATGACGAGTTTATTTCCTGCCTGTTTGAGGAGAAACTAAGTTGTAAATGAAAATTTAAGTCCAACAAACTTAAATCTTTTTCATTTCTAACAAGTCCTGAAATGGAGAATTTAATTTGTGTATTAAAGGATAAAAATACACATTCACAATTAAATAATTTAAAGAAAACGTGTACCTGTTGTGGGATAATTCAACTGTGGTTACGTGAATTTATTGCTATTTGGTCAAGAATATCAAAAATGAAGTCTAAAAAAGTAAATAATGTTTTAGGAAGGTCATTTGAAAAGAATGTTGTGATAAAGCCATGCAAATGTTTCTCCTTTCCTTCCACGCCTCCCACCTCTAACAAATAGCCTGATGGCAGTTAATTATTTTTTTGCTTGGGTTTGCCGGTGGTTTCATAGTTTCTTATTTTACTGAAATTTCTAGTTGATTTGAAGACCATGTTTCATTATTCCCATTAAATATAAAAAATTTTTGTTGATGTGTGAATAAAACTTTCATTGGCATGGCAGTGACCAACCAAAGCTACTTCAACTGTACCTCCCGAATGCACTACGTCCATCACCAAGAAAGGTAAGGGCTGCAGTTGTATGGGGAGTATTACCATTTGCAGGTTCCCCTTGAAGTCGCCAGCATCCAGAGTTTGGAAGCAGATCGTCATTTTTTCATCACTTGGTAACATCCTACCCCTGAAGCTGATAATACCTTCAATGGGGGAAAAAAAGTGATTTGAGAGAAGGGAGTTTGAGAAGAAATTGTGATGCAAGTAGAAGTGGAAGAATCTTAGGCAGTGCGATAGATTTGGAGATTTGTGGCTGATAAAATGGACGATAGGTTCTGTTTAGAACACAATTACAGCAGGATACTGTTTGGTTGTAGTCTCTGGGGTTTTCTCCAGTTGCTTGCATGGTGACATAGGATAAGCAGATTGAGGAAGTAAACATGGCTGAAAGAGTAGTGTGAAAAAGTTTGCCTTTAATTTCTGTGACTCTTGCTCATTAAATTGTTTCTGAAGGAGCTGTGCCATTGGGATGGTCGAAATGAAGGATCGATTAAACGAGGTGGTAGCACTGATAAAGTAAGGCAAAAGACTGGAGTGAGAAATTATGTTTGGTGTAGAAAATTAAATATTTAGGTGTAGATTAGAAATAATCATCCTAGGAAATCACTGGTGCCGTATCTATCAGTGGCTTGAGTGAAGAAGATATTTACCAAAGTCCAGTAGTCATGGGTTCTTAATTCTTAGCTACTTCGGTAAATCAAATTAGCAAAAGTAGTTCTGACAAATGCATTCAAGATAGTTTCTCACACCAATAAACAGTGAACTCAACCAGCGGACCAATTATTTAGTTTTGGTACTGTGGGAAAATGGGATTATTCAGCATTGCCATTGTTAAGTTTGACTACAATACGATAATTTCCTGTTTTGAGCATAACAAACCAAGTCTGAATGGGTTTTGCTCTAAAAGTAGTTATGTAGTCTGAGAGACATGACAATCCACCTGCAGCTGAACATAAAAAGGAATGATAGGAGACTTAACTGGGTAAATATGTGAAGATACCTCCTTTGTGGTGGGGGGGGGGGGGGGTTGCGAGGGGTTATAGCGGTACGGATAATATGGAAGCAATAAATTTATCCAGGGATAATAGATTGCCTATAAAACAGTGAGAAGCGGCTTTTATTTTAGAAGGTGAGAATGTTTGAAATTTGGTGGCCCAGAGAACATTGAATGCTGAATCATTGTGTGTTCAAGGCCAAAAGAGATTTCTTTGATCATGGAAAATCATGGGTTATGGGTATTGGATGTGAAATTGGAGTTGAGACCGAGGAGATCAAACATGACCTTAATCACGATCTCTGGTACTTTAAGTTATAATGTCACAATTTATTTTTTTAAATAGATTTTCGGTTCTAACTTTTCAATATTTGTTTTGCATATGTCCTTTTAAACTTGCTTTTCTCTGTTCTATCCCAGCCCATTTTGTAGAAACATCATTGAAGTCATCCTTTGTCTAGTTCTAATGTTGTTACTTCATATTAATCGGATTCCCATTGAACCTGTTTTTTTTAAACCATAATCCTTCTTATAATGTCGAGTGCAAAAGCGATCTTTTATCTCCAATCTTTTTAAGTTTTACATTCAATATTTTGACTTTATTTTCGCCTTTAAAAAACTTTCTTTCATTAGATTCATGGCTATGCCTACTTGCTGTCCTGCTTTTCACGCCAACGTGAACACTCATGCCCCTTCCAGCTTAATTCCAAAAGATCTTGTGCAATCTCTTGATTTCCGCTCCAAACTAATTAATAGTTGCAGTCAGTGGCGGATCTACATCTTTGGTGCCCAGAAGCTTAAACTGATATGAGGGCCCCTTCGGAACCAGCAACGAGGTCTGAGATTAGGGGCCCTGAAGCCTAAATTTCATTAGTTTCATAGTAGATTTAGAATAGAATAGAATAGAATCTTTAATTGCCACGCAACCAGGGTTGGTGGTATTTGGGTTCGGTACATGATGGTACACTGCTTTTGTTACATACCACTAATAACACAGATCACCGTAATAAAGTGCATCCATACCAAATCACAAATCTCACCAACAATACATAGTGCAAAAGAACAAACAAAGACCATAGACAAGACACTGTATACATCAAAAGTCATATTATTGTCTGATTATTGGACGGAATTGAGAGTTCTTATTGCTGAGGGGAAGAAACTGTTTTTAAAGCGGGTGGTTTTAGTAGCAAGTGACCTGAGGCGCCTCCCCGAAGGGAGAGACTGAAAAAGGTGATTTGCTGGATGGGAGTGGTCCGAGATGATCTTTTTTGCCCGTTTTGAGGTACGTTGGAGATAATTGGAATGGATTGAGGGGAGGGGGGAGTTGATGATCCTGGAGGCCTTGGAGACAATGCGTTGTATTCTGTGTAGTGAGTGACTATCGGTGTTACCGTACCAGACTGTGATTGAGGAGGTGATGATGCTTTCAATGATTGATTGATAGAAACGGACCAGGAGGTGTTTATCGACTCTGAACTTTTTGAGCTGTCTGAGGAAATATAGGCGTTCAGCCTATATAACCAGATCAGCCTCTGGTTGCAGCAGTAGACCATGTGGATGAGCTTGCTGCATCATTCAGTAATATTTCAGTAATATTTATGTCTGTTCCTACCCTCTGATTCCCATAATGTTTAAAATAACTCGCCGACTTATTAATTTGATCTTGTCATATTTTTCCAATTGCCAATCAGTGTGGGCTCGTCTTATTAATCTCTCTTTATTGGACAACTTAGTCACTGAATCAATCAAATGAGCTTATGCTGTATTGGTTCCAACATATACTAGCATCTCAACTTCAATTAAAAAAATATATATTTTCTTCAATTGAATTCTAAGCTCTGGATTTTCTTATGCATTACATTCTGATGTCAAATTGCCCATCTGTTTAACCTGTTGCAGTTTTTTAATGATGTTCCTGCAAGTGATATATCAGCACTGCATTTCATTGTAATTTCATTGCATACAGTTCAGTAAAAATCTTACTATACATAAGCTCAATCAAACTTGAGTAGAATAGTAGAAGGAAGTCGCCACTTTTCCAATGCCACTTGTCTACTTCAAGTTTCAAAGTTCTTAAATGTAGAGTCTTATCTTGGACTTGATGGCTTGTTGTCCTGATGGGGGCATTGGGTCAGAATTGCAGGAGCGGGCTGGCCAGGTGATGTTGTCATGTCCTGCTCTGCCAATCCATGTTGCTGTGTACTATCGGGCTGCTCGGCCTCTTGGAGCAGCGCACGATCCAATTGCTCCCAAATTCTTGGCCCATTTCACCAACATATCGACCTGGACACATCCCACGAACCGTTCCATTAATCGACTCCCACCGCCACGCCTCCGTCACCATGCAGCTTTTGACTGCGGACCACCGAACACTCAGAGCCCCTCCGAAGGGGTTGCAGGCGAGCCCCCAGCCCACTCACTGGCACCTTTCAGCCTCACCTGCTGCCATCTTGAGGATACTATTTGCTCTGTTCTACTTTTTGAGAATTATATTTTGGCCATGCTACCCTTTTTCTTGAGTTGGTGTGTTGACTATACATTTTTGTGGCTATGTGTATGCCAATAGAAGTAATTTGAGCATAATGGAATAGTGGAATATGCCATTTTAATGGAATAGTGGAATATGCCATTTTAAGCGATGGAATTAATTCAAGTATTTTTCTCTGTTTTATACTGGGTGTCATCCAAACCACAGAGTTGATGTATAACCGGAACTATCTCAGGCAAGAGCTAGGAATAAGTTATGAGCTCTCATCCATATCTCTACTCAGCTAGAACTTTAAACCTAACAAGATACAGAAACAAAATGAGATGGGTATAGATGTTGAGGAAACTTTTAATTTAAATCATGCAAGTAGATTAAAAAATAAGAAACACATTTTAAATGCTTTGAGTAAATATCTAGTATTGAAATTATTGACCCATCATATGTTCTATCCAAATTAATTAAATTGTTCCGTTTTTAATGTCATCTTTTTTGCTTGGTGTAACAGGATGTAACTGGTTCAGTTATTGATTCTTTTTTATAATATCGTGTGGAACAATAGACCATCCAGGGAAAAAACAATAAGCAAAATAATGCAGAAGCTGCAAGTTTTATAGGGAAAAAAAATGAAGGAAGCAGTTTATTTTGCAAGGCCAAGTATATCTGCAGGTGAAAAAAAGATGAGTGCTGCATAATGCAAGTGTCTGATAAAACTAGTTGTCTATTCCTTTATGTACATGCATGTTCAATTCCAGGCTGATCATTTAATAAGAGATTGTCTTTAGTTAATAGGTTTGTAGACTTTTTTCCATTTAAGATGGTATTTGGCCTTTTCAGTATTTTGACAATATATTAAGGACATCATAAGACTATAAGATCCTACTTTACAGCCTCAGTACTTTCCTGATGTATAGGGTTGAATCTTATTTACTTGAACCCATTTCCCAGCTTTGCTTCCTGCAGTTTCCTCATGTCCATTGTTACTGATCCTTAAGCAGAGGGCCTGACTTGCTAGTGTGAAACATTCTGGCCAGGGCAAAATGTCACTGGCATGACATTACGAGGATGTTGCCAGGACTCGTGGGCCTGAGCTAAAGGGAACGGTTGAGCAGGCGGGAACTTTATTCCTTGAAGTATTAGGGGAATTGAGAACCAGAGGACATAGGTTTGAGATGTGGGGGTAAAGATTAGATAGGAACCGGAGGTAACTTTTTGACACGAGTGGTGTGTGCATGGAACGAGCTGCCAGAGGAGGTAGTTGAGGCAGGTACCATCGTGACGTTTAAGAAATATTTAGACAGGTACATGGATAAGACAGGTTTAGAGCGATATGGACCTAATGCAGACAGGTGGGACTCGTATAGATGAGATATGTTGGCTAGTGTGGACAAGTTGGGCCAAAGGGCCTGTTTCCATGCTGTATGCTCAGAGTGATTTAAGCAGTCTTGGGGCTACACTGCAACACTACATCTGCATTGATTGAGTAATTTCCCCAAAATAAACAAAGCTTTACAGTTGGTAAATCCTTGTTCTGGGGTGCACAAGAGGTTAAAGTGGCGAATTTTTTATAGTTTTTACAAATGCATCAAATTCAGATTAAAAAAAAATTATTACTGGGGTATGTTAATATTGTTAAATTATTGTTATAACATGATCCAAAAACACTTCATTAAAAATACTAAACAAAAATGAAGAGAAAAAAGAAACGCCGATCCCTTTGCTTTATAGTTATACTCCATAAAAGTAATTGATGTGAATTGGATCTTGGCAATTCCAGTAGAATTTATTCTGGAGAATCTCCTCAGGAACAGGGAGGGCTCTGCTACTGGGCACTTTGTCCAGTGACCAAAGTGTAGTGATAGATGTGGCGCCATCTGTTGTTCAATATTTCTAAAGCACAGAAGTCTCTGGTTGACTGCCACTTGAAGGGGCAAAACGTCAACAGTTCCATTCTGAACTGTCAGCATTTACTAGTGAGATCTGGCTTCATGTGCTTAATTTAAAGAAAAATTAAGCTAATTTCCTCCTAGCTATTAACCCAAAGCTCTTCTTTCATCTCTAAATACAGAGCCAATTTGTTCATTTTAAAAATGATGTGATGGCTGCTTTAATTAAAAAAAAACTATGACAAAACAATGGTCCACTGTGTAAATGCGTCTTTCATGACCGATCTTCTATCTTGGTGACAATATTTTAAAAGTTTTGATTTCTGTATTTGAATAGAAATGGTCCTTGTGTCAAATTTGTGTCAAATTGTGTACATTCTCAATGGTTTTGTCATTCCAATAATGAATAAGTGAAATTCTACCTAACTATCTAAACTATGAAGTGACCAATATCTGGTATTACTATTTTATGGCTTGTGTTTATGTGTTTGTTTAAACTTCAAACAAAAGTCTTTATTTCTACTTTCAAAGTATAAACCCTACCATTTTCCATTATGATTCTTTCCAAATACATCACCTGCTCTGACCTGCAATATATTTTGCAGTTTACTGAAACTTTACTTTTTTGAGGGCCATTTATTTTAGATTGTGTTTCAGATAGCCAAATTCAAGTATTATATTTACTATAGATCAAATTGGTTCTAACATTGCATCTTCGATTGGATCTTTCTACGTTCTGAATAACATGTTATTTCCTATTTATCTAATTTTCTCCCTGCTCCTTTAGCTTGTAAAACACCTTTTTGATCATGGGTCTATGTGCTTTATATTTACTTTGATCTTTTTATACAGTGGATCATTCCTTTACATTTAGCAACGAATTATCGTGTGGAAGATCTTGTATTTCTAAAGTTTCACCACATCTCGAATTTTCCGTGTTTATATTGCAGGAGAAGCTCTTTCATTTAATGCACAGCTAATAGCTGAAGACTTGTGGATTTAATAGCTGAAGACTTGTGGATTTATATTCCAGATTCTACACTCATTCTCATTCTATCCTTGGACTCTATTTTACCAGGTTTCTCATTACAAATTCTGCAATTGATTATTCTAATATTTGTTTGTTCCAAAATGTCAGATCTTTTTTTAAAAAAAAACAACAGTTCTTTGACTTTGTGTTTAAGAAGGATCTGCAGATGCTGGAAAATCGTAGGTACACAAAAATGCTGGAGAAACTCAGCGGGTGCAGCAGCATCTATGGAGCGAAGGAAATAGGCAACGTTTCGGGCCGAAACCCTTCTTCAGACTGTTTGTTTGACTTTGCTAGTTTTATATTTTCTTGTCCATTTTGCAAATTGCAAACAGCTCGTGGAAAAACTACTGAAATGTTAATGTTTTTTATTGTATTGCCAAAATGCTTTTTTAATTGAATCTTAATTCAGGGTATTTACCATTTGACTTTTCCATCTTCACCTTTTTTTTTTTGAAATATTCAGGATACTTTATTTATTTTCACAGGATTAAGTGTTCCCCATGAGAATAATGATAAGCAACAGCTTTGAAGCACTCCAATCCTTTGAATACAAGTTACTACCAGAGTGCTGATCAGTAAGAAGTTGCAGGATTTAGATACAGTGGGGCACAACTTGGAGAGGATGCTAAACGTGATAGTGTTCCCTTATGCCCTCTATCCTTGTATTTGGTAATAATTGGTTGAGAGGTGCTGTCACAATAGCCTAGGCAAGTAATTACACGAAATTTTATAAATAATATTCTCTTGGATTTCATTTTTCATTTTGGAAGTAAAAATAACTTTAAAACTGCTACGATTAACCAAAACAAAGTTCTAAGGATGTTGCAAGTCTGTTAGAAGACATCAGTGGTTTTCATTGATTGGAAATCCCATAGTGCAAGGACTTAGATGAAGTGGAATTTCTTAAGTTTTCTTAAATAATATATGGAGGAGGGCCTATTATAGAGGATGCAATACTAGGCATTTTATGAGGAACAAGGCAGGTTTGGTGATTGAAGCATTGGTGGAGACATTTGGGACCAATTACCATTATTCTATTAGTTTTTAAATAGTTATGGGAAAAGATGAGTGCCACAAGTTAATGTTCTAAATTGGGAGAAATCCAATGATGAAACTTATTAGACAGGAACTTGCAACAGATGACTGGGAAAGGCTGTTTATCGGTAAAGAGATATCTAGCAATTGGGAGACTTTTAAAGGTAAAATTTAGCTACTTGATCAACCAAAATTGTTTGAGATATTTTGTAATGCAAACTGTTCCTGTTCACCTTTAGTTTATCTTGTTCAATGGCAGGAATATTTTTGTTAGCATTCTAATCAATTTCACTTATGGGTTAAACAGTTTTCTTAAAGGTTAAACTCAAGCCATGCTGACATGTTATCAAATTAATACTTTTTGGAATGACTTTTGAAGTGTTCCCTATTGTATTTTGGATGAACTGGTTGGATTATTTTTTGGTTTATTTATAATAATGCAAATATTGATAATGTGATAGGCTCACAACTTTAACTTTTATGATGTGAAAATATTTTTATACTTTAATTGAAAGATAACGGTAATGCCAAATCATCCATTCATCAAATCAAGAGGAGCAATTTGTTTACACACAAGCTAGTGAAAATATAGAATTCATTCTCTTTTTTCATCTTTATAACAGGCTATCGACACTGAAATTTTTAAGAAGAAGATTGACTTTTTATGAGACAGGGTCATGGAAATAGGTTAAAGGTACATAATTAAAGTTGAGGTACTGATCAGCCAACACATTTTTGTATTATGATTTAGGTTAGAAGGCTGATTGGCTCATGTACCCATGTTTCTATAAATAAATTAGCTAATTAAAGTCTAAGGTGATAGTTCAGTTCAGAGGAGTGTAGTTTTTTCCTATGTGCGCTGTTTGGTTTGAACGAAGAAATAATTAATCTGTAAACCATAGGAGTTAAGATCACTAGATTTTCTTTTTCAACAAAATCTGCTTCTCTACTTGAACGTTCACTTTGTGAAAATTTAATTGAAACAAAAATAGCCCAACTAAATTTTTAAAAATCCAGCAATTTAACAAAAAGTGTAAGGATATTGTTAATCCAAGGTACAAAAATGTATTTATCCATTTAAAAAAATCAGTAAAACAATATCTGGCTAATTAAATTTGATTGCTGTAATGGTTATTGCATAATAAGACGAGGCCTACTGCTGGCATTACAAGTCAACATCTTTGAGCAAAGAAAGACATGTACAGGAATAAGGAGATGCCAGTTTGTTCCTCCTATCAATTCTGAAGATGTGTGATTCCACTTGTGGAATGTAGACAGTGAAGCCGATCAAATAATTGCAAGTGAAGCTATTGGCTTGTAATATTGTTACTGTAAAATGCCAGTAGATGGCATTGTATGTACACATTTTAGACATCAGCTATGGCTGCTTCCAAATGCTTTTTCTGATAAAGAACCAGTGGATTAATTTTACTTTAAGGAAAATAAACTTGCATAGATAACGTTGTTCCTTGGAGATGTTATGTAGAGAAATTAAATTAGAACAACTTAAAAGGCATGAGATGGCACCTGTCCGCGTCACGAGGCAGCTTCCAGTATTAGAATTCAATGGTAGTGGAATGGGAAGAAGCCACTTGGTTGCTTTTGACCTTTACCATTTTTTTAAGTTCCAATGATGAGTATGTTTGTGTATTTGCTGTGCTTACTGCATACAGATGTCAAAACATGCAAATATTTTCAAACTTAGCAGCTAAATTTTTGTACAACTGAGATGTGTATGATATGAGATGAACAGTATGCTAGTGGTGCTTATTGTCATACATCGGTCCACAACATTTTTATATTAAATTTACCCATCCATAATGGAAGTTTTACTCCTACACAATAATACATGAAAATCTTGCAAACTGTATAGATTAATGAACATTACCACAAACTATTTTGTGTTGACAATGTTTTTCTGTTTGCAATGTTGATTTAGTTTCGAGATACAGCGCGGAAACCCTTTGGCCCACCGGGTCAGCCCGCGCCGACCAACGATCCCCGTTTATTAACACTATCCTATACTCACTTGGGACAATTTTTATATTTACCAAACCAATTAACCTAAATACCTGTATGTCTTTGGAGTGTGGGAGGAAGCCGAGGATCTCGGAGAAAACCCACGCAGGTCATGTTAATGTTTCTGTGAATTTTAGCATAGCCTTTATTTAGATTGGATTTTTACCAACATTGGTAACTTTACATTTGTTTGCCTGAACTGATTTGGCAGTCACCCTCCTTTGATTCTTGCAAGCATAGCTCCTGATAGAAAACTTGTGGATCTGTCCCTTTAAGGAAGTGGGATTGATGTAATTGTCTCGTTGCTGTGCAGTGTGTAGATGTTCTTGTACATGATGACTAATCTGTCAGTATCTTGAATATTAATCTGCTGAATTGGAACTTACCTTGTCCTACTCTTTATAAAAAATAAAAATAAAAAAGTACTTAACCTTGACAGGCAACCAAAGGCTTATCGGGTTGAATGCAAGATATTTTGTAGATCCCCTTGATGGTTAGCTGGTGAAGATGTCAAATAACCGAGCCATGTGAACTATGAGGTTATCTTTATGCACTTTAATTTGCATAAAGAACACTGACATTTGATTGGGGAAGAAACATGTCATACGTTTTTTTAATAAGATAAATTTGGTTCAGTTGTTGAATAGGATATAATTTAAAAATAAGAATGTTTTGTAAAGTTTAATTACGTTTAGTGGATGGCTTCAAATGTAAGCTGCAAAACAGTAAATGACCAAATAATCAAAGACACATTGCTGTAAGGCATCTCACTGCCTTGGGGTATCTTCCCTAAAGCACAGAGGTGATCTTGGAGCTACTTTCAGTTTATTTTCCTGTGGTGGATTCATTGTAACTTCTCACCTTGGAGTAAACCTCTGCCCTTGTACTTTAAAAAAAAATTGTTGCATATCAGCTCTGGGTGCAATGATTTCCTAGACTTGACGTGAATTTTATTGTGTTTCTGTAATATTTTGGTACAGGCAGTGTTAGCATCATACCCTGGTGTTTTTTATAATTAATTTTGGAAAACATAGACCATCATACAGCCAGTATATTTCAATTTCTTTCATCGAATTATACCTTGTGATTCTCTTAACTTGAAAGAGTGCAAAATTGCTTGCATTTACTTTCCATAGGACTCGCTTGTATGTTCATTTGGATGTATATTTCTTATCTACTTAATGACCTCGTTGCGGAGATGCAAGGAGCTGCGGATGCTAGAAGCTTGAGTAAAACATAAAGTACTGGAGTAACTGAGATGCAGCACCAGCAGACAGGCGATCAGGTTTTGGATCAGGACCCTTTGGACTCTTGAGGCCCTTGTATTTATTTTGGAATATATATTTAGGCATAGTCAGCATGAACTACCATGAGTTTAACAAATCTAGAATTGTTTAAGTCGTAACTAGCACAGTAGGTATGTTGGAAATTGATATTTCTAACTTGAGCCAATCTTCTATAATGTACAGAAAATAGTAGAAATAAATTGGTGTATTCAGATTCCCAGTCCGTGGGATATCACATGAATCTCTACTGGACTATTCTTTACAATTTATATTGTATACGGATACAAACCCCTAATGTAATGTATCCAAATTTGCTGATTAATCCAAGCTTGCTGATGATGTTATAAGGCTAAGCACAAAAGTGAAAAGTGTTGTGGGGGAATAGTCAGCAAAGGTTGAACAACTGAGCAAGCTGTCAGCTGTTGCAATGGTGAAAATGTGAGATTCACTTTTGATACGAAGAAAAATTTGATTATTGGTGGTTTGAATAGAGTGGGCACTTAAAATTAAATGACAGTGATTTATGTAGGGTTGTTTTAAATGAATAAGGATGCTGGATTTTTAACCCTGGAGGTGATTATTGAATCTGGGTGACCTGGCTCTAAATGTGTCTTTGTTTTGCAGCATTAAGTTAATTATATTGTCATAATTAATAGTGGGTCAAATGTATGCATTACGATTAACACATTCTGTTATCTGCTGCTAATATTTGCCTATCACAAATCCAGTAGCTATTTTTAATGTGACTTTAGTAAAACTCATGCAGGATAACTTAAATATTTGTTTCCCTAAATATCTGCTGAATGTAAATAATTGAACAAGATAACTGAAACTTGCTTTGTTCTCTTTCAGAAGCTTGCAGTCAGAAGTTGCCCTGTTGGGAGCACCAAACCTATTTCACTCGTCAAGGCACCAAACCAGAGCATAGCAATTTCAGTGGTGCCATCTAAGAATCCCATCACCATGGTTACTGCACACATCAATGGACAGAAGACGCCTGGTACAGATCCTCCACAGATGGCCCCAATCAATCTGCAAACAACAAGTAAACTGGCAGGGAGCAATTTGAATTCCACTGGAAGGAGGGTTCCAGAGACATCAAACTCACAGGTAGATACTCATTAGCAGTGAACATTTAATAACACTAAACAAAGAATACGTCCACAAGATACATGTGTGCAAGACATCTAGGACGGTTGTGGAGTAATTATATAAAGAACCAGATCTCATTCATTGAGAAAAGATAAGAGTTTGTGACACTAGTAAATTCTCTGTTTAAAATCTAATTCTCTACTGCTCTGTATGTTCTGTCTTAAAGGTTTTCCATTTTTTGTTTTAGAAGGGCTATACGATTTTAATGAACCCTTTTTTACTTAAGTAAGCTGTCACAGGTAGGAAATTAGGGTAGTGTCTGGTGCGGCATTCCATTTAATCCTCTCTAGTCTTGAAGTATTGGGGAAAAATATTTTTTTAAACAGCTGTTCCACCCCATTTTCAAGTCTTGTTTTTGCTGGATTTGCATTGAGGAAATGACTGAGCAAATTTTCAGAGATGCATTTACACAGATGCATTAATTGCAGGGAGTAGTTATATAGAATGGTGAATAGTTATGGCTTATATAAAGGCAAATGGGATTAACTTAGATTGTCATAATAATCAGCGCAGACATGGTGGGGCAAGAAGCCTGATCTGTGTTGTACTGATCTCTGCTCTGTTTCCTCCGCTCAAGCAAATGATGTGGTAATAGTGTATCTTGTTACAATGAGAAATTCTTGCTGCAACAAAGTCACAAGTTTTAGCACACAAGATACAGCAACTTGTTGATTCATAAAATATAAGACTGAGAGGGACGGATAGCCAAGTGTATTGTTTGTTTTTGCCTATCACATTTAAAAGTTAGTAACTGATTGTCCAAGAAATTACAATTGCAGTTTGTATTAATATGGAACTGTTTAATAATAGATCAAGTTGAATTTATTATGATATGCACAGGTACGGTAAGTACAATAAAAATCTTGGTTGCAGAGGCATTACAGCCACAGACTTGGGCAATACATACACATTATATACAAATTATACATGCGATAGGAGTGCAACAGTGAAAGGAAAGACTTGTACAGGCTGCCTTCTACCTTTAAAAGATGATTTTGATGATGGGAAGCTGTGTCCATGAACTTCTTCTTCTTGCGTATGGCGTGCACAGCCTAAAGTTGTACGACAACTTGTTCTATTTGATTGTGCACGCCAGGTTGATTGCATTGGTTGAAACAGGGCGGACCACGTGAAGGTTGCAATCTCCCACCCCGTGTCTATGATGAACTGGGCCCATCTGCGTCCACCACCATCTGCGGCCTATTCGATCATGGCTGATTTATTTTTTCCCCTCAACCCTATTCTCTTGCCTTTTCCCTGTAACCTTTTACGCCTTTGCTAATCAAGAAGACTCAAGACAGGTTTGTAGGTTAATTGGCTTGGTATATTTGTAAATTGTCCCTAGTGTGTGTAGGATAGTGTAAGTGTGCAGGGATCACCGGTCGGTGAGGACTCAGTGGGCCGAAGGGCCTGTTTCCCGGCTGCTTCTCTAAACTGAACTAAAAAAAGAACTTATTAATCTCCGCATTAAAAATAGTTGTTGGCATTTGGTGACATAATTCCATGAAAAGGAATTAATTTCATGTTTTTTACTAATGTGCAATGCAGCATGGAATTCTCAATTCCTATCAGGGACTTGGTTGCCATACAAGTCCACGTGCTCCCATAAAAATAAAAAAAACCATGCTATTAAATATTTAGATTCAAATTCCTTTTGGATGCCCATATAAATAAATTCACTGTTACATAGAAACATAGAAACATAGAAAATAGGTGCAGGAGGAGGCCATTCGGCCCTTCGAGCCTGCACCGCCATTCAATATGATCATGGCTGATCATCCAACTCAGTATCCTGTACCTGACTTCTCTCCATACCCCCTGATCCCTTTAGCCACAAGGGCCACATCTAACTCCCTCTTAAATATAGCCAATGAACTGGCCTCAACTACCTTCTGTGGCAGAGAATTCCACAGATTCACCACTCTCTGTGTGAAAAATGTTTTTCTCATCTCGGTCCTAAAAGACTTCCCCCTTATCCTCAAACTGTGACCCCTTGTTCTGGACTTCCCCAACATCGGGAATAATCTTCCTGCATCTAGCCTGTCCAACCCCTTAAGAATTTTGTAAGTTTCTATAAGATTCCCCCCTCAATCTTCTAAATTCAAGCCGTGTCTATCCAGTCTTTCTTCATATGAAAGTTGTGCCATCCCAGGAATTGGTCTGGTGAACCTTCTCTGTACTCTCTCTGTTACTCTATTAAAGGCCTCAATCACACTATTTGGGTATGGATTTCCTTCAAAAGAACCACACTGACTATTCTCAATTAATCCAATCTACTCAATCTGACAATTTTATTTAATGCCAGATTGTTTCCCAAACCTGGTAGCAAGCGAGAAATCAACGTGATATTTGTCCTTCGGCATCAGGTGTTGATGGATTGCATCAGAGCTTCTGCTCTAGTCCTTGTATCCTTCAGAAAGGTGGGCTAAATGACATCTGGTGCAGCTGGTTCTTTTGAATTGCCATCATAGGTTGTGGGAACATCAGACTTCCTTGCTATTAATGAGCAGTCCAGAATACGATTGCAGTCAGGAATCCAGGTATGTAGAGCTAATTGCAACTTTGGTTTTGGTAGGAATGTTATAAAATGGTGAGATTTTAAAAATCAAGCCTGTAATTTATCCCATCAGATAAAGCATAAAATTAACTTTAATTTGTTACTAATTCACTTTCATATCTTCAGTATTAAAAAAAGTTATGGTCATCTTGTTCCCTATTGCTTATTGATTAACTTAGCACAAAAGCTGTGATCGAGGACAGTCAATTGACATAAGCACATAACTTTCTTAAATAAGAGAACTGAATGACATTTTCGGTTATTACAGATTGAAGCATTCTGAAACAAATATGATACATCTTACTTGGATGACCTGAAATTAAAGCATATAATTAGTTAGTTACCTAATTAGATAATTACAAAATTGACCGTTGTGACTAAAATAGTAATAAATACCCAGACTGCCTTGAAAATTCAAAAATGTGATATTCTCAAGATCAGAACTTTAATATTATTGTAACGTTAAATAGTAAATACCCAACAAAAAATTCAGATTCATCAGTGTCATCAAATCAATTAAAATTCATCTAAATTCAATCACTAGATCTAAACATGTACCCCATTCTTAAAAGGCTAAAAAAAAAATTTAAATTCCCATTTAAAAAAGATAAAAAAATAACACAAAATATAGATGAGTTAGATGTTGTTATGACATGATTGTGCAAAAAAAATAATGAATTTGGTTATCTTGAGAGTGGATTGTGATAGACGGGAATGTGGCTGCTGCCATGATAAGCCCCGCGATTTCGGCAGGCAAGACATGGCCGATATCGGGGCCTAAATAACATATTTTGAATCGTCAGATTAAAATGAAACCACACCAAAAAGCAAGGTAAGATGTAAACTAAACAATATAACTTTTGTTTTGTCCTGATGTGGAAGTCCTTGATGTTGATTTTGATCCATGATGTTGAAGGCGTTAGAAGTCGCGTTTAACTTCTATCCAGCGATGTAATCGTCCAGCAACTTTAAAAAAAAAAAAAAAACAGGAACGGAAGCTCAGAACAATTTTTTTTAATCAACTTGTAAGTCCAAGCAAATACCTCTCCGACAACCAATACAAACCTGAATTTTAATCCTGCCCCCATCCCCCATAGTTTCCGGAATCGCACGCAAGATTCTGGATCACCGCTGATGGTAGGTTTTGTAACAACGCTAACATATGCATACATGGAATTGCAGATGTATATCTTGCAGTAATATCTTAAATACCGGGAGTTTTACATGAATTTTGCAGGAAAATTCTGAACTTCTGTAACTATGTATGGCACCCACGGACCCTGCAGGAATTCAAGGCATGATGAAACTGGGTTTCTGTAATGTATTTAAAGCTACAGCTATACTTGGAGTAGAACTGCAGTGGCAGAACAACAAAGAGTCATGGAAAAGCTACTGAGACCAGCTCGCCCCAGCAGTTCAACATGAATAACTGCCCTGCAACCACAGAAGATTCCCCAGGTACCTTCTCGTGCAACCGCGGAAGATACAAAACCACCCCGTCCCCAGGTACCTTCTCCTATAACCGCAGAAGATGTAACACCTGTCGCTGAACCTCCTCCCTCGACTCTGTCCAGGCACACCGATAGTCCTTTCAAGTTTGGCAGAGGTTCACTTGCACCTCCACCAACCTCATCTACTGTATCCGTTGTTTATGGTGTGGAGACCAAACGCATCAGCGAGACCAAACGCAGACTGGGCGATCGTTTCGCGGAACACCGTCGCTCAGCCTGCCTGAACCAACCTGATCTCCCGGTTGCTGGACACTCATTCTCATTCTCCTTCCCATTCCTATACAGACCTTCCTGTTCTGTCTCTGAGTGAGGCTACATGCAAATTAGAGGAACAGCATCTCATATTTTGCTTGGCCAGCTTACAGCCCAGTGGTATGAATATTGATTTCTCTTACTTCAGGTAGCTGTGGCATTCCCTCTCTCTATCCCTCCCCCACCCAAGTTGCACTAGCTTCTCATTTTCACCCTACAAACAGCTTACAATGGCCTGTTTCCACAGTTAAGGGCCTGTCCCACTTTCACGACCTAATTCATGACCTTTTTTACTCGTGGACATTTTCCATCATGTTGAAAAAACGCCCCGACCTACTTGATGCCACGAGTACCTACGACTAGCGTCACGACCTGCTACGACCTACCTATGACCTCCTACGATCTCGTGACGACCATGCTGCAAGTATGAGTCAAGGGCAAACTCGCCAGAGGTCGTGAAAGTGGGACAGGCCCTTTACTTTTTTGCACATCTTTCATTCATTGTTCTTTATCTCTCCACATCACCATCGATATCTCTCATTTCCCTTATTCCTAACCAGTCTGGGGAAGGGTCTCGACCCAGAACGTCACTCAATCCTACTCTCCAGAGATGATGCCTGTCCCGCTGAGTTACTCCAGCTGTTTGTGTCTATCTTATGAATAACTGCTCTCACAGGACTAGCTTTAAAGAACATTGACAGTGGAGCTTAAAGGAAATTTATTTTCAGAATGCAATTATTTGTGGTACCCAGAATGTCAATCAATCAATCAGTTTTATTCATCACAATACACATATAAGTGCAGTGAAATGAATTTGCCAGCAGCGGTAAAATAAAAAAAGAACACACAATACACAATAAAATTAACCACAAACATCCACCACAACCACAGCATTCTTCGCTGTGGTGGAAGGCATTGTTTATGGTCGGGGCCATAAACCTCCGCAGTCGCCAACTACGGACGGCTGGATGTACAGGCCCTCACGTCGGGATGGTTCAAACACCGACATAGGGACGGTCGAACACACTGCGCGACTTGGAGGTCCCGAATCGGCTCTTTCCTACCGGAGGCCGCGGCTTCAGGATGTTGTAGGCCGCAGGCCGACGATCGGAGCTCTTCTCTGGCTATCAGGACAGCTGCACCTGGGATGGACTGTGTATTTGACTCAATTAGTTGCAATTATGCCTGCATATTCTAAAAAAAAGCTTATGATCGACCTAAGCATTCTCAAAAACGGCCACGCAACTTCTTTACTTGAAAAATAAAAATTTGACCTTCTCGTTCCTTACCCCAGCTTTTTACTTGTTCAAGAAATGTTTTTCTCACGGTTTAGTTTGAAATTCAATATTGGACGTAACAAATAAGGTCACAACCTATGACAGATTTGAGGAACATGATAATTCTTCCTGATTGATAAATTCCTTCCTGTAAAACCAGAACTGAATTTTATGTAAAATTGCCTGTGTGATTCTTAAAGATATTTCAATTGTGTAAAAGTTTATCTCAGTGAAATTATGCACTGCCACAAATCTGCTTTGTCCTGATTACATTCTTTATATTTCTGTTGTATGAGCTTTTGTGCATCACTGGCTTGAGCCCTGACCACAATTAACAAGAAATTTCAAAAGCTGTTCTTGCATGAATTGGTTTAACCAAGAAAGAATGTAGTTACTTGATCCCAGCTGCCAGACTGACTCTTCGTTCTACAATCACGGATGCAAATCTTACATGAACGGTTTACTCAATCCACAAACGAACAAATTGACCTATCATAATATTGCAATTTATATTTCGTACATAGAAGGAATATCACAATGTATGTAAGTCTGATCCATCAAACTTCACACTTATGGAATCGAAACCATGTGGTGAAATGATTGATTTAGATTTTACGTCATATAAGTCCCATCCGCAAGCATTAGCCCAGTTATTTTGAAGGGAATCCCTTTCTTTTATTGAAACCTTTCCATTAGTGGGACATGGTTGCACCCAATCAATGTGTTTCTGATATTTCTGTTGGTGGAAGAAGGGTTCTGGACAGCACCTGGGATGGACTGGTTGGTGGAGGAGTTAGCTTCATGACATCCTAGCTTGTGTGTATACTGATAGCACCTTCCAAATTACCAAAAATGGAAAGCACTTCAGGCATTTTGTTGTATTTAATTGTTGCTGGATCTAAATGCTGGAACTCCAAAATTGAATTGCGGAGTAGTTTCATAGAGAGATTACAGCAGTTTAAGATGGCGGCTCAGCATCAAACACCATGGAACGGACATGTCTAACTGGTTGAGATCCTTCTGTAAATTTCCAAATTTGGCTGTAGAGGGAATATTTGGTCAAGATCTTAATTTTCCCTTCACACTTGTAATTTTCTAATATTATATCAATATACCCAGGTTCCACACAGCTTATCTGATCAGTGCACTAAGATAGTTTCCTTATGTAAGGGAAAGGTAGAGATCTTCTACTGGCACTCTTGAAGTGTCACTGAGCTGTGTGCTGACTAATTTTACAATGACATTATTGTTGTACTTGGACATGGTCAATTTGCAGTTATTCTGTAGAGTGTTACGTGATTCTAGCTTTGCATGTAAATTTATGTCGAGTGAAATTGTCAGATTTTGTGTATTTAATGTTATATAACCCTTTATTACTCGATAAGATTCTTATTCTCACCATATGAAGTTATTAATGGTTGAATTGTGTTTTTTTTTAATTGCCATTTAATATTCTATGAACCAGATTTATATATTTGGAAGGCAACCTGCAAATACTGACATTAAGGAGAAGTTGTATTATTATTATTATTATTATTATTATTTTTCCTTTGACAGACACTGGGAACTATTACTGCAGTGCCCATTAAGGTCCCCCAGGTCAGCTCATTGCAGAGGTTGGCAGGCCAAAGACCAGCAGTGCTACCTCAGGTAAAGATTGTAACCGGTTTGAACACTGAACGATAATTAGCTTTGGCCTCTACCTTCTTGTCAGTCTAATCTTAGGAAGGGAGGTGAGTGTCAAGGATGACATGCTTCCACTTTATTTTAGAACATTCTTAAGTAGCTGCTGCGGCAAATATGGGATAATTTCTACCGATGCACTGTAGAAAGCATTGTATCATGGTGGATCACAGTTTGGTTTGGCAACTGCTCTGCCCAAGACGGCAAGAAATTGCAGTTAAGGATACAGCCCATTCCATCTTCTCTGCTCTCCCATAGGGTAGAAGATACCAAAGCGTGGAAGCACATTCCACCCGATTAAATTTTTTTTTTAAACACCCTCTCCCCCCCCACCCCCCACTGTTATCAGACTACTTGTCGGACCTCTCGAAGGCAAAGGGTGTAATCCATATCTTCCTATCTCAGTATGACCCTTGCACTTTAAAAAAAATCTGCACTTTCTATGTAGCTGTAATATATTCTGCACTATCTTTTCTCTTTTGCATTACCTGTTGTGCCTATTAATGGCTTGATGATATTCATGGTATGATTTGACTGGATAGTACTGGTAGCATTGGTGGTGAGAGCAGGTATTGAGGGGAGGTTGTAGTGGGACGCCAGAACTAAGTGTTGAGTCTTCTCGAGGTGTCATGGGCCTAACTGATAATCTCAATTATATTCTTGCATCTACACTATCAGTTTTTTTCTTATGTGCTTGTTAACGTAGGTAGCTGATTATTGCATATGGAGTTAGTTATTGTCCTTAGCATAAGTTTGCATAATCAGTTTAGATAGTGCTTTGGGCTTTGTTTTCTTGATTGAGCGCTTATCCTGGTGTTATAGCATGTACTTTGTGTTATAATTGTAATTTACAGCTCGATGTAAACTGCAGATTAGTGTGTGTGTGTGAGGATTGAGTAGAGGTGAACGTGAAATGTGGACCATGTTCAGCATCATCTGTTTCAATCGTTTTTCAAATAAATATTAAGCAGGCTCGATGTCAGTTATTCACATTGAATTATAGGCATCTGAGCTGGCAACCGTGGACACACTGTTCCAATCTTTTATTCCTGTGAAAAATGTTGTTCTTTTTTTCTCTTTATTTAGTTAAATCTGATAGTCAATGGAGCAAGGATCATTTTGATTCCTGTGTGCATTAGTTAGTTGTCCTGTACAGAGCCTTTGATTGTTCATCTGATGTCTGTGTAGTTGCTTGCACATGTCACATGGTGGCACCCAAGACAACATTTCCCTGCACAAATCCAGTGGCAAACAAGCCTTTTATTTCTTATCCAGTTACTTGCACTAAATTGTTAATTTAAGTTTATTGAATTTAGTAAATTTGGGGCAACAACGTTGTGATGTTTCCATGTAGTAGCTATGGGAATTCTGTAATGTTGCTGATATTTCCACACAAGTTATGATTGGATCAGGTATCAGAAACATGATGGCTTATTGCTTTCTCTCCCCAAAATAATACCAAACCCTAAGGCTTCCAGTAAATAGAACATCCCTAAAATCATGTTAATTTGGAATATCACTAAATTTGGCACATTTTTTACCAGTTGTGCTACCAATTCTAGAACTCTGGCCCTTCCACATGCTGGTTAATTCAAAATCATCTTCAATCAAGAATTCCTTTCCATTCTTAATAATGATATTAGCATGTATCGCCTGTGTTTAAGTCAGATTTTGCACTACCATCTTGTTTAAAGTCTTTGCCCTTTATGAATAGTTTGAAGCAACATGCAAAGATTATCTTTACCAGTATCAATGGACTCTTGATTAGAACAGGGAAAGAGAGCTGAGCTCATTTTAGGCAAATACTGTATCTTTTGACAGTTCAGATATGCTGCATCAATTAATTCCCCTTATCTTTCCTGCTGGTTATATTCTCAAGACCACAAACATTTTCAAACATTTTTCCTTCATAAAATCATGTTGGGTAATCATTGTATTAAAACCTTATAATTCTTAATGATGAATGTCACTATTTTCCACGCGACCCATGTCTGGTTAATTGTCAATCGTTCCTTATATTCTCTCTCCGTTCATCCTTAAATAAGCAGTATAAAATTTCCTAACTTCCAATCATCTGCGTCTGCTCTAGAATTAAGGGAATTTTGTTAGATCATCACTATCTTTTTTTGATTTTAGAATCTTGGGATGCAGGGTTTATCACATCATGCAGGGGATTTATCAGATTTGAGCTTCAATTTCTGTAGTACTTTTTATTGAGTTACATTAATTGCTTCAAGTATCTCACTATTATTTAAATTTTGAACCTGATGCTTTCTGATCATTTATTGCATCATATTCACAGCAAATATTTTTTCTTTTAAAATGAATCCATAACTTCTGTATTCCTCCCATTTCCTCTAAGGAAGTTATACCATTGCTGCTCGTTCCTACATTGCTGTAGGAGTTCTTAAATTTTTTGTCTTGCTAATTTACTTTGAATTCAATCTCTTCCTCATTATCAATTTTTGCCCATTCATATTTGGTTCAAAACATCTCCTAATCCTTTGGTATGATACTGTTCTCTGTGACATTATAAGCTCTATTTTATCTAATAGTATGCATAATCCTTCCAGTTAGTCACAGATGGATTACCATTCTTGTGAAGTTTTTGTTTTCCATAATGGAAAGTTGTGAATTATGAAATATTTCTTGAAATATTTACATTGATTATCCATCGGCAGATCTTAGTAATCTAATTTTCTTTGAACTTCAGACTATATACTTAGCACACCTTTGTAATTGACTTTATTTAAGTTCAAGATTTTTTTGATTAAATTCTGTTCTCAAGCAGAATATAAATGATGTAATTTTTCCCCTAGAAAATCCTGTAAAATGAGATTACTAATTAACTCTGAACAAGACAAGGAAATCCCATTATGATTAGAACTCCGTGGCTGATCGAGGTAATGTACGGGTCTCTGTAACGCCATTGCATTATCCATATTTTTGTCCTTCACAGGCTTCTTTAGGGGTTGATATGGTCCATTGTACCTTGTTCCATATTTCCAGCTACAGTAGAAATCCCTTATGATTTATTTTTTTTGGCATCTTCTACTTTCTCAAACACATGCTGTCGTTGGTGGCATAATTAATCAGCCTCCACACTTAATTTGACAATGCCAGGCTCCATATCAAGCATAATTTTTCTCATTTTTCTGAACAGCATTGGAATGTAATAATCAATTTCAATTCTGGGTAATGATGGCTTGTCCTTGCTAAGCTGATTCAGAGTGACTTTATTTGCTCCATCATACTCTTTGATGTTGATGATCAGTAATCAAAAAAACATCATACTGCTTTCCCCATAATCTGGCAAATAACTAATGTATACCTATGATCATTGGACAAATTATCCACTAGAATAAAGAAAACTCATCATGAAAGCCTAAACAAATCTAGTGGCTGCAGGTAGAATTATGTGATATATAATGGGTATCAATACCTTGATTCCATCAGAGGTCATTTATTGAGCCAGTTGGACTCTGGAATTCTCAATTCAGTCAATATACCATAACATTACCAATGACTTTTAATGGCTTTTGATATGAGACAAATTAAATAATCTAGAATTCCAACGTGACCTTCACATATTGACACCTTCCTAGAAAGTGTTTGTTTTGTATTCAACTATGATATCTTCTACTTTAAAATTGCCTGTCAGCATTCTTGTGGAAGTACATTTACACTCACAAGCCATTGAAATAAAATATTTTGCTAACGCACAATATGAACAGCATGGATGTGATGGGCCAAAAGACCCATATCTGTGCCATGCATCTTAATGTCACTGAATTCCTTGAATGCAGATTAATTTCTTGGCTGCCCTACCTTAAAAACATAACTGATTGGAAGCATTGTTCATACTATTAAGTGCTCATAGGTATTGATGGTAGTAAAGTCTATGATAGTACTAAAATCCCTTATAAATGTTATGATTATTTTTTTTTATATCGTCCTTGCTTCTTCAGGTTAGGCCAAAGACCCTAATTCCAGACAGCCTCTCGGTCACTTTGTGCCGTGACCAGACTTCCAGTCAGCCTCAGTCTCTTCAAAAAAGCACCATCATCAGCATCAAGAACCCAAGTCCTGCTCTTCCTACTGCCAACAACACTGTCAATCATGTGCAAACATTGACTGGCCAAACTCAAAGTTTTACAGAGTCGCCTTTGGTTACCACGCCAATCAGCAGTGCTGGCGTGGCTTTTGCAATCATCTCTGCCTCTCCCAACATTGGTAGTTCCATGAGCAGCAGTACGGTCTCACTGACCAGTGACACCATCAGTGTCCAACCTCTTCTGCTCAGCACAGATAAGGTAAGGGAGGTTTGCATAAAATGAAGTGAATATAATACATTAGAATTGTATTTTAACCCGGAAGTAGATTAAACCAGTTCTTGTATTACCAATTCTTACATTCCTGTTTATATTTAGTCAGTCATTTTGTTTCCAAATGCTAATCAGAACAATTTAAGTTGTGTTATATTTCCAACCATGGAAACATGATTTTTGTTTTGGTGATATAGCTGGAGAATTCACTGTTAGAACTTCTCCATAACGATAATAAGCAGCACTTTAATTGTAATAGAAGTTCCTAAGGTATTTCACCGAAGTATTATTAAAGAAAGTTACATTGACCTCTTTGAGCTTCAAGAAAGAAAAGCTTATTCAAATATAGTTTTTAATAAGAATTACAAATGATGGTGGATGGAACAAGAGATCTTGGGTGGGAAATTTAGAGCTTTACAAGTAGGCTGTTGGTGTGGCATTGAAAATTAGCAATGTTCAGAGACAAGATTTGGAAGAGTGTAGAGATTTTGATGGGGTTAGATATGGGGTAAAGTTTGAGATGGTTTGATAGATAGGGTAGATAATCACAGTCTGTTCCATAGGATAGAAGTGCCCGAGACTAGAGAGAGCAGTAGAGCCCAAGACTAGGGTAGTGGAGCCCAAGACTAGACAATGATTTTTAAGTTGAGTGGGGACATGTTTAGAAGAGGTGATGGAGGCAGGTACAAAGGCAGCATTTAAAATGCGTTTAGACAGGTATTGGGATAGGAAAAGTAGAAAGGGATATGGGCCAAATGCAGGGAAATGGGATAGGCATCTTGGTCGGCATGGACACTGGGCCGAAAGGCCTGTTTCCATGCAGTAGGCTCTAACTCTGACCTCCTCATTACCCCCGCTATCAGAATGCAATTTTCACGAGGGAATTTGTTTTGAACATTTTGTCAATTTTATAGGTATTAATCATTCAACCACAAAGTCAGGCACACACGGAACACTTGACAGAAAAAAGAAAACCTTCCATAGAACAACCACAGGGCCATCTTTCTGCAAAATCAAAGAGAGAAGAAAATCCTGAGGTAAAGTAAGCTGCTAATAATGTAACAACAAGCGTGGAGATTGGAAATCTAAAAAGAAATGAAAACCAAGAAGGTATTTAAAAGGGTAGCCGCATTCAAAGGTAGACCTGTCATCCAATCCAAATGGCACAGATCCCAGGTTTCTGAGCAAAGTAAGCATGAGAATTGCAGATGCTATAACCATATTCTCATAATTAAAATGTTTTAAGGAGACTGAAGAGTTTGAAATGTCACACTCAGAGAAAGATAGTAACTTAGTAACTGCAGGAAAATAAAAAATTAAATCGGCCATGATCTCATTGAATGGCAGAGAAGGCTCAAGTGATCAAGCACCCTCCTCCTGCTTCTATTTCTTGTGTTCTTACATTATTATTGCGTGAAACCATTGACACTTTGCGAGACTGATTTCATGGAGACTCCCTACAATATGATACCCTTATATTTGCAGAAACTTGCCTTTATGGTGTCCCTTGGCCTGGTTACTACTGAGCATTTGGAAGGTAAGTCAAATATGAAATTCGTGAAGTAGTATTCTTGTCTAAGGAGAGATTAGTAGCTAATAGATGACTGAGAGCAGTTAGAACAATTTAAACAAAACAAAAAAGTATATGTATGATCTTTAAAATTTTGCCTTTTATAAAACAATACCATTTCAGATCTTTTAACCAGTACGAAGTTAAATGTTCAAATGTTGGTCAGTTTGATCTATATACTTTTTTGGTTTGGAATTTCACCCTTTTCAGTTCATAGTTTAATTTCATGTAATACGATATAGGAAAGCAATTAATCATAATTGTGCTGCTTTATTGGTTGGTAGTTAAGTCAACGATACAAATTTAAGTTTTTCTGCAGTGGGATTAATATTTGCCAAAACATTTCATATCCTCAGTATTCAATAAAATCAATAGAATGAAGTGCAAGTCAGTTCCACAGTACACATCATCTATCATGAGGAAACCCCTGAACATTTTGTGATCTGGAAAACTGCATATGCAGGTGGTGCCACCAAGTTCAAAGTTTTGAAACTTGAGGTGCGACTAATAATAATAATAATGGATGGGATTTATATAGCGCCTTTCTAATACTCAAGGCGCTTTACATCGCATTATTCATTCACTCCTCAGTCACACTCGGTGGTGGTAAGCTACTTCTGTAGCCACAGCTGCCCTGGGGCAGACTGACGGAAGCGTGGCTGCCAATCTGCGCCTACGGCCCCTCCGACCACCACCAATCGCTCACACACACACACATTCACACACAGGCAAAGGTGGGTGAAGTGTCTTGCCCAAGGACACAACGACAGTATGCACTCCAAGCGGGAGTAAATGTGAGTAAATGGAGACCATTAGGCAGAATTGAAAGAGTTGTCAGAGAGACCAGGAATCCCCTGTGAACGAAGCACCCTTAAAATGGTATTCATTATTGAATTCCATACAAGGGATAAGAACTCTGTGGAATGGAATCTGCAGCAAATCCATGGGACCATGTGAGACATGACCATATAAATTGTATGAAAAGATATAAAAGTGCAGTTGTTATATGAGAATGAATTAATTGCTTATGCAGCCACAGAGTTTTGAAGTAGTTCCTCCCTCACTGGTATCACTGTACAGTATATCGCACATCTGAGTCAGAAGGTTAAAGGGGAGCCGTCGGAAATTGTGTATCTATTTTATAAGCCATGGTGTAGTTTGGTACATGTTGACTTTGTCTACTGAGCTTCAGGAAAAATATTCAAATAAATGACCTCAAAGGTGGGAATAACTAGATTGCTTCCACTTCCCAGCGGAAAAACAACAATGTCTTTTCATGACCAGCCAAGTGGTACAGGGGGATTAACTTCAGCTCATGAGTCATTGGGACAGTCTGGACTGGAGGAAGTTGGGGGGGGGGGGGGGGGGGGGGGGGGGGGGGGGGGGGAAAGAGTCTAACTCATAACAAACGAGTGAGAAACTGGCTATTGAATATTTGAATTTTGGAAAGATATGGTACCACATTTGTTAGAAGAGAAAAAAGGTTAATGGGGTGGGTATACTGCATCAATGACGTCACTCATCTTCATAAGATAGATAAATGGCACATTGGGAGTATTAACATGGGAGGGGGGTTGGGTGGGGAGTATAATCTACATGCTACTATCTTTAGGTACATCCAAGATCACCATGGGCTTGACATATATACTTTCACCCATTTTTGAAAAGTTTATTACGCAGTAAGATAGATTATACTGAATTTTTGAATTTATAACAGGCCGTGGATACCAGAAAATTTTAATCTTTTCTGTTTTCCGACTAGCCATTGGTGCAAAGAATTGCACTATTCTCGCCGCTACTTTGGAGAGATGATAAGATTGAGGAGAATTTATAGAAGCTTGCATTGTTCTCCTTAAATTATATTTGTAATAGGGATATTTACAATTTTGACATGTTTTGTAAGATTCAGTGGGAAGTAAGTGCTTTGTTAGAAGTGGAATCATAATCAGATGTACTAAATTTTAATTGAATGGATAAAAGAGCAAAAAGGGATGCTATTTCACTGAGAAATTAAGATCTTAACCTGCGACTTCACTCATTGCAGTTCTTAAGGTACTTTCAAAAGGCAACGAAGCATGCGCTTTTGGGAAAAAATGTAATATGCAAGGTTATTTAGAAAAGGTTTGGTAGGATATGTGATCAGTTGGATAGCTCTCTCTGAGTCAGCAATTGTATGGCAACTCATGGTGACATCTGATGGTGATGGGTCATCATCCAAGCTGTCAGGTTCTATGGTTTTCTAAACCAACAGATTACAAATCACAATGGCCTAAATCCAGAACTAGTTGTAGGACACCTTAATTGGACAATAACTGGACAATAAATCCCCCCTGATTGGACACTTCTAGTGTAAAGTCATTATCTACATCTCTAAATTATTTCTTCTCTGAAATTTGAGAAAAACTTTGAGACAGATCTATTAACTTTTCATTTGTCTCTTAGGAGATATGTTGAGCCTGTATTCAACTTGAAAATTATCTGGAAACTGCATACTCTTCTCAATTTATGATTTAAGCCCAAACTCTTATTGTTGAAGTGCTTTTCTCACAATCTTTATAGCTGTGTAGGGATGCATCAAATTTAATTGGAGTTGTTTGTTATTTTCTTCCATTATTCCCAATTTACAGCTATGATTTAAAAAAAAAAAGTATTTCTCCATGTTAGTTCAGCTGTCTAACAGAATGAATTGTGAGCTTTTGGAATTTGGAAATTAATGCAAATCTTCCGCTTGTGTCTTTTTATTGTTGCCTTACTGTATATAGGTACAGCGAATTGAATACTGATGGTGACATTGAAATGTTGTATGTTGCTGTAGCTAACCTAAATAAGGGCTGCCATAAAGGAGTAAATGTGGCATTTAGAACATTTAGTTTTAGTAATAATGGAAATGCTTATGGTTACAGAAATCCAAAGCAGACGCCAGGAAAGAAAGAGAAGAAGCACAGCCAATCCAACATATAGTGGGTTGTTTGAACCCGAGGTAAACGATTTAGTCTGTATAGCCTGGCATGATATTTCTCTGAATCATTTAGAATCATATAGTGTGGATACATGTCCTTCGGCCCAACTTGCCCACACCGACCAACAAGTTCCATCTACATTTGTCCCACCTGCTTGCGTTTGGGCCATATCCCTCTAAATCTGTCCTATCTATGTACCAGTCCAGATGATTCCTAAACGTTGCGATACTACCTTCCTCAACTACCCCCTCCGGCAGCTCGTTCCATACACCCTCTCCGCTCTTTGTGTGAATGTTGTTGGCCAAACATGGGCTCAGTATCCACTTTATCAAGATGTACTTGCTGGTAATCCTTCTTTGAGGTCCTAACACGTGCTTTGAAAAATACGTGTGTTATACACAGATTATAAAACTTGAAAGCTATCATGTGATTGCTTTACTTGGGTGGTTTAACCTGCTAATGAGAAAATTCCTTCAAGGAATTTGAGAGCCAGCACGTGTGATGAATCAATCAATAAGGAAAGTATTGCTAGAACAAACAGCCACTGAATTTGAATGGAGGTTACACAAAATACACCAAATCCAATGAATTTAGTTCAAAATAGTTGGGTATTTAGAATGGCATCCGAATTGCAATTATTTTTCCTGAAATCTTTGTAGAACTACTGCTCAGTGCTTAATAATTATGGATGGTTTTCTTGTGTATGGCGTGCATAGCCTAAAGTTGTAGGTCAACTTGTTCTATTTGATCTTATTTGATTGTGCACACCGGGTTGATTGCATTCTTCGAAACGGGGCGGACCACGTGAAGGTTGCAATCTTCCACCCCATTATGGATGGGGAACCTATTGATTAGAGCATTGTGCATTGAGTTTGATTGTGATTGACCTATTTTGATAGGAGTAAACTAGTGTAGAGAGGATAGGAAAGCTGAACAATCAGTCGGCAGTGCCTATGGAGCAAGAAGCAGAATTATCTCCATTACCTCAGTTGTACTTCCAGACAGCTGATGAGCATTTTCAGCATTCTTGGTGGATAATGAAACTGCTTTTTGGACACTCGTTTTTATTCCCCGAGAAAAACACTTCCAGTGAATGCAATTAGTTTCTGCTGAAAAATTGTCTTTCAATATTTTAGCTGTTACAGTGCCCTTCATAATGTTTGGGACAAAGACCCATCATTTATTTATTTACCTCTACACTCCACAATTTGAGATTTATAATAGAAAAAATCCCATGTGGTTAAATTGCACATTGTCAGATTTTAATAAAAGCCATTTTTATACATTTTGGTTTCACCATGTAGAAATTACAGCTGTGTTTATACATAGTCCCCCCCCCCCCCCCCCCCCCCCCCCCCATTTCAGGGCACCATAATGTTTGGGACACATGGCATCACAGGTGTTTGTAATTGCTCAGGTGTGTTTAATTGCCTCCTTTATACATGTATAAGAGAGCTCTCAGCACCTAGTCTTTCCAGTCTTTCCATTACCTTTGGAAGCAGTTATTGCTGTTTATCAACATGAGGACCAAAGTTGTGCCAATGAAAGTCAAAGAAGCCATTATGAGACTGGGAAACAAGACTAAAACTGTTAGAGACATCAGCTAAACCTTAGGCTTACCAAAATCAAATGTTTGGGACATCATTAAGAAGAAAGAGCACTGGTGAGCTTACTAATCGCAAAGGGATTGGCAGGTCAAGGAAGACCTTCAAGGCTGATGACAAGAATTCTCTGTATAATAAAGAAAAATCCCCCAAACACCTGTCCTCCGACCGCCGGCACGCGGCCTACTTCCAACCGCGGGTGCGACGGGGACTTACCATCCGGAGCGGGATCCCTCGCCAGGGATCCCTGGAGAAGAGCTCCGACCGCCGGCCCTGCGGTCTGCGGTGCTTCTAACTGTGGCGCGGTGGGGACTTTAAATTTTCAGCCTGCGGCCTGCACCATCTTGAAGCCGTGGTCTCCGGTAGGGAAGCACCGATTCAGGACTTACCTTGTCTGCACATCTGGCCGACCGCAGCGGCGACTGCGGAGGGTTGTGGTCCCGACCAAGGGGGGAAATGGAGGAGGACTGACTGAACTTTGTGCCTTCCTACACAGTGATGAATGCTGTGGTGGATGTTTGTTAGATTTTTATTGTGTATTGTGTGTTTTTTTTTAATTGTACCGCTGCTGGCAAATTCATTTCACTGCACTTTATTGTGCATGTGACGAATAATTCTGACTTGACAGACTTGACTTGACTTGTCCGACAGTTCAGAGTCGGTGTGGATTTGTCAATGACTGCTGTCCGCAGAAGACTTCATGAACGGAAATACAAAGGCTACACTGCAAGATACAAACCAATGGTTAGCCGCAAAAATAGGACGGCCAGGTCACAGTTTGCCAAAAGTACTTAAAAGAGCAACCACAGTTCTGGAAAAAGATCTTGTGGACAGATGAGACGAAGATAAATTGTATCAGATAGCAAGGGCAAAGTATGGAGGAGAGAAGGAACAGCCCAAGATCCAAAGCATACCACCTCATCTGTGAAACATGGTGGTGGGGGTGTTATGGCCTGGGCATGTATGGCTGCTGAAGGTACTGGCTCACTTATCATCATTGATGATACAACTGCTGATGATATCAGCATAATGATTTCTGAAATGTATAGACACATCCTATCTGCTCAAGTTCAAACAAATGCCTCAAAACTCATTGTCTGGCCGTTCATTCTACAGCAAGACAATGATACCAAACATACTGCTAAAGCAACAAAGGAGTGTTTCACAGCTAAAAAATGGTAAATTCTTGAGTGGCCAAGTCAATCACCCAATCTGAACCCAATTGAGCATGCCTTTTATATGCTGAAGAGTAAACTGAAGGGGACTCGCCCACAAAACAAGCATAAGCTAAAGATGGCTGCAATACAGGCCTGGCAGAGCATCACCAGAGAAGACACCCAGCAACTGGTGATGTCCATGAATCCCAGACATCAAGCAGTCATTGCATGCAAAGGATGTGCAACAAAATATTAAACATGACTACTTTCATTTACATGACATTGCTGTGTCCCAAACATTATGGTACCCTAAAATGGTGGAACTATGCATAAACACTGCTGTAATTTCTACATGGTGAAACCAAAATGTATAAAAATGGCCTTTATTTAAATCTGACACTGCACTTTAACCACATGTGATTTTTTTTTTTTTTTTTTTCTCTTGCAATTCTTAAATTGTGGAGTACAGAGGCAAATAAATAAATGATGGTACACAAAAAAGCTGGAGAAACTCAGCGGGTTCAGCAGCATCTATGGAGCGAAGGAAAAAGGCAACGTTTCGGGCCGAAACCCTTCTTCATGAAATAAATGATGGGTCTTTGTTCCAAACATTATGGAGGGCACTGTATTTTGATCCCTCGTCTTCATCTCTGCATATTCTTTGGCAGATCGAAAATTAATGTCACGATTTTGCACACTATTACGAAATGCATTGATCACCTCCTGACCTCAACACCTTGCGATATAAAATGTAATTATTCACAAGTTTGGATGACAATATAGGTTAGCTAAAAGCCTTTCACCGGATGGATCCAAATTAAAGGAAGATGAAACATAGCAAAAGGGAATACACGTGGCAAGGACATTTAAATTCAAGGGACTAAGGTGTGAGACTTTAGTTTGAGGAAGACTTAGTTTATCTGTAAATTAATTAACTGAAATGCAGATTTAGTTTTTGGTAAGAAGCATGCTTTAATAAAACTTAGATGTTTTCTCAAAAAAATCTGCCCCCTCTGACTAAATCATTAGATTACTTTATTTCTTACAAGCTGTGGATAACTAGTACATCAAAATGGGAAAAGTAAAGCCGTCTTTGTCACTTTGTCACAATCTTCGTGTTCATTGAGACTGTTCGCTAACAGAATGTACAGCTGGTCCAGTTATGCCACCTGGATTAAAACATTTTAACATTTTAACCTATTATGCCCTCCACATTAAAAAAAAAAAAAAAAAGTCTCCAGAAGTTCCCTCCGGAACGTTTTACACCTCATCCGACCTCTTTGGATGCTGTAAAATACCTTGCACTGAAAACATATAACCAGATTGGCCTTAAATGCTCTAATCATTTTGCACAGTGTCAAATGGCACATGGTGTAGAAGCAAAAGTGTCTTGCTTCGGCAGGTAGCAAAATCTTGCTCTTTGTCTCACACTAGACGGTGTCACACATGATCCAGGTTGACATTGCAGTTCATTACTGTGAGATTGGACTTGTAAAATGAGTCATTAAACAAACATACCGTTTGATCAGGTTAGTGGACATTTTAGGTATCCCAAGGCACTGTTCAGAGGAGTAAGTAACTTGTCCAAATAACTGACAAAAATTGTTCCCACGTGGACAATTCCAAAGCTGATCTGGTTAAAAAAAAGCAGTGTTCTCACACTGAAAGATATAATCTTTTCGACTTAAAAATACTTTAACATATTGTCCACAACATACCATGTAAATGCTAATATTTTATTCATAACAAAAGCTGGTGTATGTGTTATTGTTTTTGGTGTTTATTTAAAAAAAACTATTCTAATGGATTTTTGGTTAATATTTTCCCTAGCGTAAAAGAATTGCAACAAGCTACCTAAATGGTTCTTTGTATATTTCAACAAGAGGTATGTGTTTCTAAGTTTATCCAATCTTTTCACTGTACAAATGTATGTATATATGTAATGAACAATAGAGTGGGAAAAGTTGGAATATAGAGTGGGAAGTCGGGGATTGAATGTTTTTTTTAGTTAAGCATCGAATAAATGTTACTACTCACACAAACAAACGTGTTACCATATTTAATACTGCAGTTAGTATTACAGTTAGAACATAGTTCTAAGGTCCCGGATTCAATCCTGACATCAAGTGTAGTCTGTGCAGAGTTTGTATGTTCACTCTTTAATCACGTTGATGTTCTTTGGATGCTCTGGGTTCTTTCTACATCCCATAGGCATGTACTGTTGTTAATTGACAACTACTAATTGCCTTTATTTTAGGTTAATGGGTACAGGAACCAAATATTGAATTAATTAGCATTTGTGGGAGAGAATAAATTGCAAGGTTACAGGGAAATAAAATGAAGTGGATTGGGAGCAATGGGATGATTGCCCTGGGAGCTAGCATGAACTCAGTGAGCCGAATGCCACCTCCGATGTCTTGTACATGTAATAGCAGCGTATTAGTGTTGAGAGGGGAAATTCATTATATATTTGACCACTACAATTGTGATACTAACTTTGTTGACTATCTTAAATTAGTCAGACAAAACTTGCATTAATAGTGTGGCAAGGTATTATGCCTTTACAGATTGAGAACCTGCAGCTATATATTGTTTGTGATAAGTAGGTCTAAATATGTTTGTTGTTCTCCCTCAGCTAACACTAGGTTAAATTAGGCCTGGATTTTGATGACATTTCTTTTTAAGACCTCAGAAATAGTAGCAGTGGGAGGCTATTCGGTCCTACTCTCCAGCTCCACCACGCAAAAATAAGTTGTTTGTTCTATGTCCTTAGTGTACTCTCCAGCCTGCAGCTTGTACCTGTTGTGTCCAGAATGAAGTCAGTATCAATCTTGAATGTCGGTAATAGTTGACCATCCATGGCCCTCAGGCATAGAGAGAGACCTAATGTGCTTTCTCCTCTCCTTGGTTCTGAATGTCTAGAACTCCTCAAGCCTCCACTCTAATACAGCTGGCAGATAATGGTCTGACTCCATAATCACAGTTCCCGAGCACATCCTGAACCACCAGCAACGGGGTGGTATACAAACCGTAAGGAACAGCCCTTGAAGTCTCAGGACATGAAGTCATTACTGTATGAGTGAAGACTAAATGTACTGAGTCGGTACACTTATTTATTGAACATCACTTGGAGAACATTCTGTGCCCTTCTAAATGGGGAAGTTCAGTATCCATTACTGAGAATGGCTTTGGCTTTGTAGCAGCAATATTAACTGAGCTAGCTGAATCACGAAGGATCGATCTAACAGACTTGGTCCGCAGCAAGTAGCGAGTAAACCTATACAAGGTGTAAACCGACTTAATCTCATCCTCTCAATCTACATGTGTGAAATGCATCTCTCAATGATAGCATTCACATCTGGGTTAGGCAATTCATCTAGTTTTCAAAAATGATAAACCTTTTAGTATTTCCTGTGTCTCTTTATTACATCGAATGTTTCATACTCTTCCATTTTAACTAGTGTATTTATAGCAATAACATTCCTTGATGAACAGCATGTATTACGGTCTTTAAAACAAAAAAACCCCTGCACATTTTGGAATTCAGAAATCAGAACACTGCTGGAAATTGTCAGCAAATAGGACACCACCTATAAAGAGAGAAACTTAGAATTTCATCTTTCATCATATGAAAAGTGTTTTCTTAAATGAAGGGTGCAAATAAACAAGCATCAAAGTACAAAGAATTGTATTCATTCTAATGTAGAAAAATCATTAAATAGTTGCCCCATGCCAATCTTTATTCTCTGCCAGCATCGTTGTTACACTTTACATTCTACCCTGTTTCTTGTGTTTGCCTCGCTTTCCTTTTAAAACACCTATCTGTTCACATTACAACACCTGTCTGCTACTTCAGTCATCTCTTTAAAATAAATTCAGTTAAGTTGACTACCACTGAAGGATGGTTTCCTTGAAGGATGTTTGCACATTACAGTAGTTGGACTTTAAGGTAGTGGGCAGCTTCTGTGGCTAGTTTCTGGTGCAGGTTCACGGAACTTACCAGACTTCTCCAATGCAGTTCAAAATTTGTTATATTTGAATTAGCCATTAAATCTAACATGCATTAACAAAATAGTTCCCCTTGATTTCCCTCCCTTTTCAATATATTTTTGCTGAGGCGAAGGCCCTGTTAAAAATTGCAGTATTTCTCCTCCCTGTTCATTGGCATATAGTATCCCATATAATTTATGCATGGTAGGTGAGTAACAGGAAACTGATTTGTTTCTATATTGGCTGGTAATCCTGACACTTAGCAAGGAAAGATGCATTGGAAAATGCTGCTGCCACAAAATAACTTCTCTTTTAATCAGCTGAAAAAAGCACAGGTGTTGGACTCATCAATTTAATGATGATTTTAAAGCTTCAGGCGGAAATGAAAGCTGACATGACACTTCACCATAAATATACACAGATTTGGAAATGTATGAGGCACAGCCAGAGGTTTCAAGCTTTCTCCATGTTTTATCTACTTTTGAGACTCGGGCTGTTCACGATCTGAGTAACCGTTCTTAATACCTTCAAACAGCCTCTTCCTGGTTAGATTGGTTGCGTATGAGGACGAACAAAAACATTAAAGACAAAATAAATATAAACAGGAGTCTGTTCCTTGACTTTGTTCCTGTTCCCTGCTGTAATCCCATCTGATTATCATAATATCCTTAAATCTAATAATCTCTGTCTTGGATATGTTCAGGGATAGCCTCCTTGGGTAGAGCATGCCAAAGAGTCTCTGCCAACTGTGTGTTAAGGTTCCTTCCCATTTCCACGCTCAATGGCCAACCACAAACTTTTGGTTATGCAGGGGAAACTGGCATCTACCCAATCAAAGCTTGAAGAAAATGTGTACGCTTCAATAAGGTTTCCTCTCGTTCTTGAACATGTGGGCTGAGAATATTGAATCTCCACAGAGGGTCAAACATCCCATCCTGGCAATGAATATGGGGAGCCTTGTTGCACTCCCTCTTCAGAAGTATATCCATCCTTCTGGGAGAACAGACCAGTATTTCAGGTGTAGTCTTGCCCTTTGGTAGTAAAACTTATCTTCCTAATTGTTTAGTTACCTCCTTTAATCCAGACAAAGTTACAATAGTGCACTTAAACCCCCCCCCCCCCCCCCCGGAAGTCCCCCCGAAAATGTGGTGCCTAGGCTACGTGAGGCACTTGATCAGGTCTTCAGCGGCCGATTGACAGGTTGAATTTTCCCCTTATAGCCGGGGCTCTGGAACCCCTGCCCAGCTGGAACGAGCAGATCTGTTGTGGGCTGATATCTCTCCTCTTATGCTGCCAAGGCTGGCTGTTCTGGTAACGTTGGACACCTCTCAGGCTATGACCTCTGTTGGTCCAGCAAAACGGATAATCCAGATGACAGAGAATGTCGGAAAATCGGTGGTAGACCAGTATTTGTATGGAGTGACTGCAGCAAAGATTCACTGGAATATATTTCTCCTTATTTCAGTCTCTTTAATGTCTACCCCATTATTTTGAAAATGTGACTAGTTCTGGACTCCTAAACCAAGGACATCCCCATATCTGTCTCATCATTATGAACATTTTGGCGTCATTGAATGGGGAGGATGGTGGTGTCATAAGAGGGGAGATTGAATAGGCTAGCTCTTTATCCTCGTCAGGAATTAGGAGAGGTAACCTCAATGAAATGTACAGAATTCTTAGGTAGAAATGGGAACAACGTTTTCTCTGGTTTAAAAGTCCAGAATAAGGGTCGTATTCTCAAAATAAAGGGTAGATCATTTGCATCTGAAGTGAGAAGAAATTTCCTCAATCAGGTTGGTGAATCTTTGGGATTCTCTATCCCAGAGGGTTAGTGAAGCACAGGCATTAATTGAATTCATAACTGAAATTAATAATTTTGTTAGATCTTGATGAATCAAAAGTTATGACAAGAAGTGGTGCTGAGGTAGAAGATCAGTCATGATCTAGTTGACTTTCAGAGAAGATTCAAAAGGAGCCCAATGGCCAAGTCATGCTCCAATTTTTTATGCTCTCCTATTACTTCGTCTAATCACTAAATCCATGCTACTGATCTGGTTTATAATCTATAAACCAGCTCTTGCTAATGTGTTTTTACCTCTTTTATTGACACGCAAGCCAATGAGGAACTTTGTTGGAAGGTATGTCTCCTCCATTCTGTGTTTTTTTAAAAAGATTAATGTGAATCTCTTGAGGTTCAGAGCCAAGAGATTTTTATTATGCCCAATTTGAGAAGTTCAGTACGGGCTCTGTCAATTTATCTGAGGAATGACTGATTTATGGAAAATAAACTTGCTTGTAATATGCTACATATATTAGAGATGCAATCCCTTTTGGGCACAACATTCCAATAAGATTACTTACACGAGTGGGACGGTAAGTTCTTAAAAAATGTGATTTTTTTTCTGAAGAACATGTTTTCAAGTCCTGTGGCCTGTGTATTGGTACTAATTTTTACAGACAACTCATGCACACGTGAGGAAATTGGGTGTGGTTGCAAATGGCGATGATGCAAACACGTCCACATGATATTGGGATAAATAAACATTCAGAATGCAGAAAGGAAAATACTTGAATCATGTATTGTCTTTCATGGCTCCAGGTTGCATTAAAGAATTTTACAGCCAGAAATAGGATTTTGTCCCTGTCATAATGTACGAAACCTAGTGGCTCATTTGCCTGTGGCAAACTTGCACATTCTCATCTCATAATCTGCTTTTGCTCATAGAGGAATATATAAATGGTCAAACCTGGATTGAGGATAACTCCTTCTCTTCCAATACAGTGCATTCAGAAAAGATTCAGACCCCTTCTTTTCCCCCGCATTTTCTTACGTTACAGCCGTATTCTAAAATGGATTTTAATCAATCTACAATCCCCATAATAAAGCGAAAACAGGTGTTCACAAATTTTTTGCAAAGTAATTAAAAAGAAATAACAGAAATATCACATTTACATAAGTATTCAGACCCTTTACTCAGTAATTTGTTGAGGCACTTTTGGCAGCGATTACTGCATGAAGTTTTCTTGGATATGACGCTACATGCTTGGCACACCTGTATTTGGGTAATTTCTCCCATTCTCTGCAGATCTTCTCAACCTCTGTCAGGTTGGATGGGGAGCGTCGATGCACAGCTATTTTCAGGTCCCTCCAGAGATGTTCGATCGGGTTCAAGTCCGGGCTCTGGTTGGGCCACTCAAGAACATTCACGGACTTGTCACTAAGCCACTCCTGCGTTTTCTTGGCTGTGTGCTTGGGGTCATTGTCATGTTGGAAGGTGAACCTCCGCCCCAGTCTGAGGTCCAGAATGTTCTGGAGCAGGCTTTCATCAAGGATCTCTCTGTACTTTGCTCCGTTCATCTTTCCCTCGATCCTGACTAGTCTCCCAGCTCCTGCCGCTGTAAAACATCCCCACAGCATGATGCTACCAGCACCATGCTTCACCGTAGATATTGTATTGGCCAGGTAATGAGCGGTGCCTGGTTTCCTACAGACCTGACGATTGGCATTCAGGCCAAAGAGTTCAAACTTGGTTTAATCAGACCAGAGAATCTTGTTTATCATGCCTTTTGGCAAACTCCAAGCAGGCTGTCGAGCCTTTTACTGAGTGGCTTCCGTCTGACCACTCTACCGGCCAGCTCTATGAAGTTCTATGTGGTTCCAAAGTTCTTCCATTTTCAAATGACGGAGGCCACTGTGCTCTTCAGGACCAGCAATGCTGCAGAAATTGTTTTATACCCTTCCCCAGCTCGGTGTCTCGACACAATCTTGTCTCGGTGGTCTATGGGCAATTCCTTCGTCTTCATGGCTTGGTTTTTGCTCTGACATGCACCGTCAACTGTGGGACATTATGTAGGCAGGTGCGTGCCTTTCCAAATCATGTACAATCAATTTAATTTACCACAGGTGGACTCCAATCAAGTTGTAGAAATATCTCAAGGGTAATCAATGGAAACAGGATGAACCTAAGTTCAACTTTGAGTGTCATAGCAAAGGGTTTGACTACTTATGTAAATGTGATATTTCAGTTATTTCTTTTTAATTACTTTGCAAAAATTTCTAAACGCCTGTTTTCACTTCTTCATTCTGGGGTATTGTGTGTAGATTGATGATAAAAAAATGAATTTAATCCATTTTAAAATAAGACTAACGTAACAAAATGTGGAAAAAGTGAAGGGGTCTGAATACTTTCTGAATGACCATTGGATCTTTTACTGACATCTATGAAAGCATACAGGGTTACAGTTCACTATCTTATCTGAAAGATGGGATCCTGTCAGAACAACTCTTATAATTCTGCAGTGAAGTATTGACCTAGAATTCTGTGCTGTAGTCTTGTAAATGGCCACAGAAGAATTATTATTCCTATCAGCTGTCTGGTAATGATTATGAACGGAAATGATTTAATTCTGTTGAGGCTGGAAGGTTTTAAATGTCTAACTGGAAGATGCTTGAGATTCCATTGAGCTGCAACAGGAAAACAGCAAGAGGAAGGAAAGATAGAATGGATCTGGGTGAATAGAATAAAGAGCTTGAAGAGAGTTGGGTGGAGCTAAAGTGAAGGCAAGACACATGATGACTTGAAGCAAATGTGACAAGTTTCCAATGTGGTGCGAGTGCAGGACTGGCACTTGTACCGTCATCAATTCATCAGCAAAATGAAAAGGTGAACAAGGTTTAGTCTAGAACAAAAATTGTGTTTTCTCATCACCTTTTCACTGAATTTTAATTTCCTTCACACTTCCACTCCAGGATTTCTGTGCACTGATGAATGGAGTGCTTTGTTTGCCGAATACATTTGTTGCTTAGATCTTTTGAATCAAAGGGAATCGGGATATTTTGATCAGGAAGGAAATATGAGAAAGAAGATCACCTGTGATCACGGGCATTAAAAGCCATTGGTACATTCCACTTGTTCCTCATGTTCTTGTGTAATCAGCACATCTCCACCTGGCTCAACTATTAATCTCTCTCTCTCTCTCTCTCTCTTATTTGCAAAAAGAGTGCAATTTCCCCCCCCCCCAAGTCTACTTAGCCCCCTTTTTTCCTATCTCTGTACTGGTAGTTCTGCTGTAACGCAATAGTTAGTTATACAGCGCGGAAACAAGCTAACTTGCCCATGACGACCAGGATGCCCCAGCTACACTAGTCCCACCTGCCTGCGTTTGGTCCGTATCTCTCTAAACCTTTCCTATCCTGTCTAGTTGTCTTGTAAATGTTGCATTTCTAAGAATCCTCATGATAGAAAATCATATTATAAATACAATTGAGTTTCAGGCTCACCATAGCAAATTTTCCCCCACATGATTTTCAAAAATAATGGTCTTTTTAACAACTAAGTTTTTGTTACTGCAAGCTTCAAATACTAAATGCTGCATGTTACAATGTTTAATAAAGTATCATTGCACGAAAGAAACATTTAAGAAAAACAAATGGTTCTGAAATTAAAAATGCAGACCCGTGTTAACTTCCTTCAATTGGGATGCAAGATAATCCAAAGAAGTAAACCACTTCTGACCATAATACTGCAGGCCTCCTCTGTGAGACAAATGGTGTCAAAAGATATTAGATTAATCTAATATCTGTTCTATAAGTGAGGATAATAAGGTGGATAATAGTAAGGTAATGTAGTGTCACATCTGGACATTCGTGCAGCATCTATAATTTGAGTTCAAATTAGTGAGCACTTTTAAATGATCGAATTAAACTAGCAAAGTTCAAGGCAGGTTTAGCCTGATAAATGTAAGTTTGAGAGAAGAGTTTTAATTTGTCGGCAAAAGAGATTATAAATGTAATGTATTTTAAAGATGTTTAAGGAATCTCACAGGTCAATGACTAAAATTCACACTTATGTTCATAAATTATAGGAACAGAATTAGGCCATTTGATCCATCGTCTAATCCGCTTTTCTATCTTTCCCCCTCAAGCCCATTCTCCTGCCTTCTCCCCATAAGTCAAGTCAAGTCAAGTTTATTTGTCACATACACATACGAGATGTGCAGTGAAATGAAAGTGGCAATGCTCGCGGACTTTTGTGCAAAAGACAAACAACCAAACAAACTATAAACACAATCATAACACACATATTCTTTTACATAATAAATAATGGAAGGAAAAACGTTCAGTAGAGTTAGTCCCTGGTGAGATAGGCGTTTACAGTCCGAATGGCCTCTGGGAAGAAACTCCTTCTCAACCTCTCTGTTCTCACCGCATGGCAACGGAGGCGTTTGCCTGACCGTAGCAGCTGGAACTGTCCGTTGCAGGGGTGGAAGGGGTCTCTCATGATATTGTTGGCTCTCGAGTTGCACCTCCTGATGTATAGTTCCTGCAGGGGGGCAAGTGAAGTTCCCATAGTGCGTTCAGCCGAACGCACTACTCTCTGCAGAGCCTTCTTGTCCTTGGCAGAGCAATTCCCAAACCAGATGGTAATGTTCCCGGACAAGATGCTTTCCACCGCCGCTGCGTAGAAGCACTGGAGGATCCTCGGAGACACTCTGAATTTCCTCAATTGCCTGAGGTGGTAAAGGCGCTGCCTTGCCTTACTCACGAGTGCTGAGGCGTGTGATGCCCATGTCATATCCTCGGAGATGTGGACTCCCAGATATTTAAAACAGTTCAACCTATCCACAGGATCCCCATTTATCCTCAATGGAGTGTACGTCCTCGGATGATGTGCCCTCCTAAAGTCCACGATCAGCTCCTTCGTTTTTTTGATGTTCAAGTGGAGGCTGTTATCCTGACACCAGATTGCTAGACCAGCCACCTCCTCCCGGTAGGCCTTCTTGTCGTTGTCTGAGATCAGGCCCACCAACACAGTGTCATCAGCAAACTTAATTATTGAGTTGGAGCTGAACCTAGCCATACAGTCATGTGTGTACAGGGAGTACAATAGGGGGCTGAGGACGCAACCCTGGGGCGATCCTGTGCTCAGGGTGAGGGACTTCGATGTATTCCCTCCCATCTTGACTACCTGGGGCCTGGTGGTGAGAAAGTCCAGGACCCAGGCACACAGGGAGGTGTTGAGCCCCAATTCTAACCACTGACACCCGTACTAATGAAGAATCTATTAATCTCAGCCTTAAAGTTATCCATGGACATGGTCTCCACAGCCTTCTGTGGCAATGAGTTGGGATGATGCAGCAATTTGTTTTATTTGTAAGAAAGTGCATTTAGTTAAACTGTAAAATCATGTGGTTCGTAAACTAACCAAGAATAGGAATGATAAATTAGTGCAAAATACTAGTCGTACATCTGTCGTACTACTGCATACAGTTTCAGACATTTTATTTACAAAAGAGGCTTTTAAGTTAAAGAGCACATATGGAATAGAATTGGTGATAAATGCTTTGAGACATGGGGAAGGGATTAAGGTTCCAGAAGCATTTTGGGGAGATTTAAAAAAAAAAAAAGAATTTGGGTTACACTTGATTAGATTGCTTATGGTGACAATAAGTCATTGTTTCAGATCCTCACTAAAGTTATGGGGAAATTAATTTGAGCAGTGTAGTAAATGAAGCAAAGACCATTGGTTTTCAAATAAAAATATAGATGAGCATGTGAAATTGGAAAAAGGTACAATTCTGGAGGGAGGGTAGGGCTGGGCCACCAAATTAGTTTGGGATTGTTTTAGCAGAGCTGGCATTGGCAGGAGATGAATAGCCTCTCTTTTTTCCACAGTTCTACGGTCTTGTTCTACAATAGCCACCTTATTATAAAGCGGAAGGTAGACAGGCAGCATCTCTGGAGCGAAGGAATGGGTGACTTATCGGGTCGAGACCCTTCTTCAGTGACATTTCCAAAAATGATTTGACAAGAGCAAAATTGAGCAGATGTGCAGTACAACACTGATCCCATTCCAGTGTTCCTCAGCTGTGCACCTTGGAAAAGAATGAGGAAAATTTATTTAAAAATTCCTCTGCATGTGGAAGTCGCTGGCCAGCACATTTTGATCCAAAGTTGATAATTGAGAAGGTGGAAATGACTAACTGGCAATTAAACTGCTGCACTCCATCTGCTGAAGATGCTCCACAGCACTGCTGGGTAGGAAACATCAGTGCTTAGATCAATGGTGATGAAGTGCCATCAACGCATTACTAAGTCAGCATTGCATGTGGCTTGGAGGGGAACTTGCAGTTGGTGACATTCTGTTGCCCTTGTTAGCCACATCCTGAGAGGTGGTAATGGTCGCAGGTCTGTGTTCGGTGGAAAAAGAAAAAGGAAAAGATTATTAAATTAGTTGTAGTTTTTGTTTATACTGTGCACTGAAGTTCAAATGCAGTGCTACTACAACAATCTCAATTCAATCAATTGGCCTAATTAATTTGCCTTTGTTTTGTGTTACAGGATGACATTCATGAAGACTACTGCACAGTGTGCAAACGTAGTGGTCAACTACTTTTGTGTGATACTTGTTCTCGTGTTTATCATTTGGAATGTTTGGAACCTCCGCTTAAGACTATTCCCAAAGGGGTGTGGGTATGCCCCAGATGCCAAGAAAAGGTACAGGTAGCTCCCTTTCTCACCAAATGAATGTTACATTTAGGAGACAGAATAAATCCATTATTGCTGAGCTGATGAAAATAATTATCTCAGTTATGTAAACTGTGGTTGTCAAGGAATTGCGCCAGCGGATCTTAGCTGGAATGTCTTGAGATACAGTGCGGAAACAGGCCCTTCGGCCCACCATGCTGACCAGCGATCCCCGCACACTAGGGGCAATTTACCATTATACAAAGCCAATTAACCTACAAACCTCTATGTTGTAGGAGCTGGAGGAAACTCATGCGGGTCATGGGGAGAACGTACAGACGGCACCCGTAGTCAGGATCAAACCGAGTCTCTGACACGGTACGGCAGAAACTTTACCGCTATGCCACCGTGCCTCCACGTTAGTCTTAGACGTTTTAGTAAGGACTGTGGCTTCTGCTTCCAAAATCGGGCTCAACTTTGATCTGCATTGTCGAATAGGCTGCTGATGGATAGTCTCTCAAAGAAGAAGGCTACCTTTTCCCAACAATTCTATTGCCAAGATTTAGGAATATCATCTCAAAATGATGTCATCTTTATTATCTTATCCTATCCAGCAGTGTCCTTGCTAAAAATCCAGCAATGTCTTAAATTTGAAATTCTTCAGTCGTTGACTTTCTGATATAATCAGTCCATCCTTTGAATGAGAAGCTGATAGGGCTTTTAAAAATCATTTTTGGATATCTGAGTGTTGCTGGCCAATGTCTTGAACTGCTGCCATACCTCTGGGGAAAGTATTCCACATTGCCATTGGGGAAAGATTGACACACATTAAAGAAACTGATTTATTTCTAACTCGAGATGATGTGTGCCTTGATGAGGAACATTCAAGAAGTGATGTTCCCATGCACCTGGAGCCTTTTATCCTGCATGGTAGTTGAGTTTGGTGCTATTTATTAGAACCATCTAGGCCAGGCGTCTCCAAACTATGATTCGCGGGCCACATCCGGCCCGCCATGAGATTTTATCCGGCCCGCAGCAAGCTCTTAACACATTCCATGTGGCGGGCTATTTAGCGGGTTCTGTGGTAACGCGGGAACTTACACGTCAGTTTGCCGTAGGCTATCAAGTTGAGGGTTTGTGTGCAGCTTCTGACAGGTTACTGTCAATGGCCCCAGGGAGTCAGTGAAGATCGGCAACAGCGGCTGCGGTGGCCCCAGTGAGTGGGTGTGAATGTGTATGGCCCGCTAAAATGTGCCAAATATGTAATGTGGCCCTCATGCTAAAAGGTTTGGAGGCCCCTGATCTAGACAAGTAACTGCAGAGAATTTTATAGCTAGTATACCGTAGAATCACTGCACTCGCAGAAGAAGTAATGCTGGAGATAGAAGCAGAGGGTGACACAGCGGTAGATTTGCTGCCTTACAGCGCCAGAGATCCAGGTCCACTCCTGACCTTGGGTGCTGTCCGTATGGAGTTTGTACGTTCTCCCTGTGACCGCGTGGGTTTTCTCCGGGTGTTCCGGTTTCCTCCCGCACATCAAGGCATGCAGGTTTATAGGTTAATTGGCTTCAGTAAAAATAATTGTAAATTGTCCCTAGTGTGTAGGATAGTGCAAGTGTACGAGGTGATCGCTTGTCGGCGTGGACACGGTGGGCCAAAGGACTTGTTCCCGTGCTGCATCTCTAGTCTAAATGAATGTTTATGGCGGTGAATTGGAATACCAATCAAGTGGGCTGCATTGGCTTAGATGGTGTGAAGCCTTTTCAAAGTTGGGAGTACGGTCATCCAGGCAAGTGAAGAAGAAGAACATGGGTATTAAGCAAATAAATCTTTGAAATCTGATGTTGGTTTCTACTGACCAACATTTCCCACATAGCTTCTACAAGGATAATCTCGGTCCTATTTAATTATTTTACTGATTCTCCAAGATACTACATGTCCTGAATACCATGTTCCCCTCGAGATTTTAATAATGTGCTATGAGAGTAATTTACTTTCATTTAAACATGGGTACAATTATTACAGTTTAGGACCAATTTATACATTTCTTATTTCAATCAGAAATTCCAATCCCACTATTTAAGAGAGATTAGCGAGTTTTTTTTCTTTTTTTTTATTGTCTACACAGGTATTAAAGAAAGAAGATAATGTATCATGGCCTGGGACTTTGGCTATTGTCCATTCCTATCTTGCACATAAAGCAGGTATGAAAATATAGTGTATGTTGAACACCAGAAGTGGCTGACTGTACGTGAGCAGTGCAGGACAACTGCAGGGTCTGACTGACTTCTACCACATACTTCCAGGGAACGTGTAGATTTCAGTTTCGAGCTGAATCTTGGAACTCAAAACATTGATTTCGACCTCTTGTGTTATCCCATTTTCATTTTAAATCTTCTAATCAAACATTGAAAGTTTATTTTAATATACCAATCCTCAACCGTAGCTTTAGAACAGGATGAACTATCATTTGTGTAGAACTTTTAGCATCCCAAACTACAAGTCATTACACTGGAGTCTATCAATCCAATGACACTGTCGTCATAAGGTGATATTGGGCCATATGATCAAATGGCCAGAGGTAGATTTGAAGGGGCATTTTAGAAAAAGAGATATAATTAGAAAAATCGAGAATAAGGGAGTGAATTACAGAATTTTAAGTCTTGGCAGCTGAAGGCACAAAAATGCTCGATGCTCAAAAGGTCGTAATTACAGGAAAACACATAGCTCTGGGGTAAAATGTTGGAGGATGCGGACGAGATTAGAGAGATTTAAAAGAAAAAGATGAATATTTGTGTCTCGGCATTACTTAATCAGGTTTCATTGTGGGTTGGCAAGGGGAAGGGTGACATGGTCTGAGTTATGACATGCTCAGAGTTTTAGATGGCCTTGATTTTACAAAGGGCAATTAAAGATTGCTGGACTGGAGATAATTGGCTTGGTAAATTGTGAAGTTGATGGAGACCCAGTGAGCTTTTCAGTGGCAGATTAGCTGAGGCGGAATCAAAGTTGGACAGTAATATAGAGGAAGTAGGTGATCTTCATAATAGTTAGGTGGTCTGAATTTCACTGTGGGAACAATTTGACATCAAGGTTGAAAATGGTCATGGTGGGGCACTACTTTCATTCCCTTTGCACTGGATAGTCATAGAGTGTGGAAACAGGCCCTTCGGCCCAACTTGCCCACACCGGCCAACAATGTTCCAGTCCCACTTGCCTGTGCTTGGTCCATATCTCTCCAAACCTGTCCTATCCATGTACCTGTCTTAACTGTTTCTTAAACGATGGGATAGTCCCAGCCTCAACCACCTCCTCTGGCAGCTTGTTCCATACACCCACCACCCTTTGTGTGAATGTTGCAGTTTGATAACATAGGGACATTGGAAAGGTCTGAGAGATTGTGCTAACCTAATGTTTATGCGGAAACTAATGCTAACCCTCTGGCAGAAAGTTGAAAATCTATAATAATGAGTTTTCCAATGCTTTAGATGGGGCAGTCCTGAGAGCATATGAAAACTTGTGGGAAATTCCATCATATCCAAAAATCCAGCTGTGTTATAAATGAGGACATAACAGTAACCAGAGGAAGCACATGCGTGACACGAGGCAAAGAGAAATAAATGAAGAGTAAAGCAGCACAACCTTGCAGAAGCGTTTTAATAGAATGGACTAGTGGTTATCTTCTACTGTTTCCTTTGATTATCAAATTTATTAGTAGAAAAGCTGATCAATTTAGGCTGTGTCTAGCTTCATTATCTTAGAGTGTCATCTTATATTGGTGAGGGGAATGGTGCTATTTTAGTTTGGTTCTCCGTTGGATTAATAATGTCCACTGTCTCATGATGCTGACTGCCGGAAAAGATAGATCTGTTAAATAGAAGGAAACCCAGCTTGTATGTCTGTGACGTATGGAATCTGAATTTGAGTGGAAGCTTCCTAGAGTAGTTTTTGAGCTTGCAGGTATAAAGGAATTTAATTAAAGTAAACAACTGAAATCGGGTCAGTGTTGGCTTAATTAACCTGTGCCATTTCAACACAAGTTGGCTTCTTCCCACACGAGTCTGACTAAATCCCGCAGGCTAGGACCTCAGTAATATAAAAAGTATTCACTTTTAATCAAACATTATTGGAATTACATGAAATAACAAGATCACGCTTATTTATGATTTTTGTTATTCGCAGCTTCTTTATATAAACAAGGGAATCTCTGATTTTTGACGTAATTTGGAATCTCTGAATTCTGATTAAAGATTCACCTGATGAAATCCAAATCATTACGAACAAAACCACTTTCAGACTGTCATCTGATTGTTCTATAAATTTCTGTATGCTTTACAAAAAAAGCTGCAGCAAAACAAATAATGGCTGGAATTGCGTGTGCCTGCTGTAAAATGATTCGGTTTAGGAACTGGTGGTATTTTGATTTAATGTTATTTCCACAGTGAAAGAAGAGGAGAAAAGAAAACTGTTAAAGCGAGGTACCGAGTTAAAGAGTGAACATGAGCAGCTGGAGGAAAAGGACAGATTGCTCAGTAATGCTGTAACGGTGAGGTTGCATAACCTATAATGATCTTTTGTGTAACGTGGTCAAATAATTAACAAGTCCATTATAAAACTTATTCCCATTCCATTTCCATTTGTGTTCACAAACCACTTATCAGGTACAACATAACAAAATAAGTATTTGTATAATGGGGTGCCAGCTGAATTTTCTTTTTGCTGTAATTTCTAATCCTACCCTTTGATTTTAAATGCAGTAGCCTAGCAGAGCAGGTACGTCATGCTATAGTTGTCCAAATCTGTAATAGTTGGAAGTTCAAACTTAGTGGATCCTGCATGTGATTTTTTTTTTTTTCATATCATTTATCAGCAAAGTTTTTATTACTCATGGATGGCAAAGTTTGAAACAATACTACAACTGTGTGGAATTGGGTCTACTTGTTTGTATCAGCTGAATGTTCACTTAAGCACACATCCCACATAGTTCCAGACGAGATGATGAGTACAAAAAAACTCAAAAGTATATCCCAACATATTTTCTTTAACAAATTATTTGATTGTGTTCTTTAATGTTCCATTCCAATTGCAAAGGTTTTGACTATCAGTGCCTACGTGTTCCTTTGGGATGAGCATCTGTGATAAGCAGCTTAGGTATGGAGCAAATGAAAAGAGCTGCTTATGCTGCTGAAATCATTCCAAATACAACATAAATGTTATGCACAATCCCTAATGTTTCATAAAGTTGAAGCAATATTTTTAAAGTACAGAAATAAAAATACAAAATGCAGTTTGGGCAGCATCTGGGAAGAGTATAATGGAGCTAACATTTCAGGTTGACCTTTTCATTAGAACTGTTTCTCTACAGATCGTGCCTGACCGGCCAAAAGTGTTTTGTTTCAGACCCCCGTTTGCAGTATTTTGTAGACCTATTTTTTAAACATATATATTAGAGGGTATTAGTTTCAATATGATAACACCAGCTGAAGGCATGTTTAAATAGTATTTGTACAGAATAAAGAATTTTGAGAGGCAATATGCTCACGTTCAATATTGTGTAATATCCATTAAATCATTACGTTAAATCCATTAAATCCTGTCTTTTATCTTTGCCTACTACCCCAATATTTTGCGATACTTTTGTGTACACAATGTAAATTCCTATTACTATCATTTCCATTTAATTTCAACTTTCAGCTTTCACCATTAAAGTTTGATCATGTAAAGTGATTTTTTAAAATAATTTTAATAAAACATTTCAAATACATTGTATTTTGTGCCATCACCAAAGGTTTAGCCATCCCAAGGAAATTTAAATTATTTTATTGTACTGTGGGGCATGTGGGTAAAATGTGTAAAACAAATGAAGTTTGCTGTTTGAATACTGGGTGTAGTTCTTTGTTGTAAGAAGAATATTAAAGGGCGTGTCCCACTTACGTGATTTTGTTCAGCGACTTGTTATAGTCGCAGCAGGTCGCTGAAAATGTTCAAATTGTTGAAAATTCAGCGGCGACTAGAAAAAGGTACGACTCTTTGGCCCATTACTCACGACATGTGACGCCTGTTTGGTCGTGAGTAGTCGCCCAAAGAGTTGTACCCTTTTCTGGTCGCCGCTGGATTTTCAACATTTTGAAAACTTTCATCGACCTGCTGCGATTATGACGGGTGCCGGCAAGTTGCCGAAAATATCGCGTAAGTGGGACAGGCCCTTAAAGCTATATAGGTAAATTGTAAACATGTATTCAATAATCAATCTACATGAGAGAGGTTATACTTATGAAAATAATTGGAAATAAATAGTTTTGAATGCTGTAAATTAAGTATTGAAAATTTGATTCTGCCCTTTGACAAGTTAAGAAGAACAAGAGCTTGAACTCAGGATCCTCATTTGGGAAATAAAAATGGGTTCTTATAATTCATTGGTATAGGGTAAATTAAATCATTTAATTTACAATGAATTACAGGAAATACTCTACCAGGAGTTACTATTGAGACAAAGATCATGAAATGCTTTAAAATAAAATGGATGGGGTTTTAAAACATGAAATTACATTTTGGGGGAGGATTGTACTTTGAATTTGCATAGATATGATGGATGGAACAGCCTTGCTGTGTAATTAGATTAATATGTCTCAGTGTGGAATACAAACTCAAACAGTGACTTGTTCACGTTCTACATCATCAATCTCTCAGATATGGCAGCTGAAGAACATTTGTCTAACTTTTATTTATTTAACAGAAATGTCTAGAATTGAAAACGAATCTCATAGCTAAACAGAAAGGAACTCGGGCCTCGCTGGAACGTGTGAAAACTCTGATTAGACTGATGCAGAGTGAACAAGTGATCCAGGTTACAATGATGACAACCACAGCCACCTCTCGAGCATCCCCAATGGTTTCCCTCCCATGGATCAAGCCTTCAGCTGCTGCAGGGAATCCTTCAGCCCCCTTAAAGCAGCAGTCACAAGGGAAGAACTAAAGGAACTGGCTCATCCAGATTTAATTATTGTTGTTTGGAAATATTTACACATTTTTATGTGCAGAAACTGAGGGGTGTGATAACTGATCAATGCAGTACGCTATGCAGACAATGTTGGAGCAAAAGTGCACCATGCGGTTAGTTTGTACTGTGATTGCAGTCCTTTCAGCCACCACTTTGAAAGCTAAAGAGATTTTAATTTTTTTATGTTGGCCTTAACTTAGATTCTGGAACCAGAAAATGGCCGATTAAAAAAACAAAATCATTTCTCACTTCTCCATAGCAGGTGTTTTGAACACAAGTTTGCTTCAAGGGAGAGGGAAGGGAATAAATGCCCATAAGCATTGGAATGCACTGCAGTAGACTGACAATTACCACAACAGAGCTGTAACATAGAGCATTTTCCAGTGAAATGGGGATCTGTTTTTAGGACTGTACATTACTGTAACTAAGTTCAAACATGCAAATACTCGGTTAAGACGATGTCTGACATATTTATTCAGGTGACGCGCAAAAATAACGGTTTTATTGTGTATGTATGGGTCTTCAGAGCATTCAAACAAAGTTTAATTTTTTCAGTATTAATATAGGTAAGAAACATATAAAATAAAGTATGAGGTTAGTATTTAAAGTGGGATAATAAGTACAGTATTTTCCTGCTGATGCCTATGAAACATGTTTTATCAAGTATTTAAAGGGTACAACTGCAAAGTTTATTTTGCAACTTATCTTACTGTTGACAATTTTGTGCAGACCAATCTTTAAAAAGTATAGTGGGTATTTTAGGAATGCTGTGTTTTCCTCCTTTGCTTTTTTTGAAGTACTGTACTTGTTTGCCAGATTTATATTTTAAAAAAATGCCAAAAATGTGTTTCCTCCTCCAGTACTGTATTTATATCACAGAAAAGTGACAATTTAAAAGAAACCCTGGGATAGTGATAGAGTTGAGGGATGTTGGGGAAGGAGGGGGAATATTTGCTTCTTGGTACGTGTAACTGCCTCAGACTCGTTACAAATAATTGGCACTGAAAATGTTGATGCCGGAGTCAAAATCACAAATTATGAAAAGGTTTACTTTTTGTAAATCTCTTGTCCTATTTAGTGAGTAACACTCCAATGGCATTGACTGATGTAGACAGCTACTTGATTTACTAGCTAGTCTTCCTGATATTTAAAGCAAAAGGGTCTGCACCATGGGAGTTTGGCATGGGAAGCTTTAGGCCTGCTCTGGCAGTGCATGTTCCCTTCAACCATTTTCACAATTCCGGGAAAAACTGTGCAGTACAATGCAAATCTATTTTATTACAGTCAACACTTCAATGAACAAGATTTTATATTCTTTTACTGGTGAACAAAAAAAAAAAGAAAACCACAAAATGCCACTGGTTTAATGCCAATGAGCATTTTGATGTGGCTTGCAATGTAAATGTTTCAGGTTAAATGTTTTTTGATGACTAAAGTGAGAAACAAATTGTTCAGTTATAAAATATTATTAAGCAATTGATTTTTTTTTGAAGGGTGGGATGGTGGGTGGTGGTTGATAAAGTCTTGGCCTGCTAGTTTAGTTCAAAAAGACTGTCCAGTGGATAGCGTGCATCAAAGTGAATTAATCTTAATTCTGCCAATGTAGTTCTTTTAAAAAAAAAAAAAAAAAAAATTAAAACCGAATTGTGAAATCTGCTTGTACATGTTTTATCAACCCATTTGCTATCAGTTAATTACATGCTGTACCTCAATGAAAAGGATGAGTTAACTTTCATGGGATGCGGCTTCGAGGCATATCTAATCAATCAGTCACTTAACATTTGTTTTGCATATCGAGCATATCTGAATTCACTCAATTATTCCTTGAAGAATTACACAAAAGGTGTACACTCTTGAACATACAAATATTAGCCAAACAGGTCTTTTTTTTTCTAGATATTTATAAAGAAAGGAACTAAAAATAGCTTCATCCGCTGACTTCTTTAACATTGTGTGGAATCTGCAAATAAAATGCCTGGTGCACTATCTCTAATTGGGACATGCTTTATGTTGCCCCAAAATGTAGGAAAAATGAAGTGTGCGATTTTAGGACAAGTTACCCTCGTGCAGAACAGCGCCCAATAAATTGACACTTGGAAGCGCACATTGCTTTTTGCCCGTATAGGCGTGATCCACACAGCAATTTATTTCCATCATTTTGCAAATTCAGGTTTTTGGATCAACCTAAAAAATTATAAAGATCTTTTATTAAGTTTAAAATATAAAGAGGAATGCTGCGCTTCATGCAAATGGGGACTGTGTGGGCAAATTATATGGTGTTTATCTTTGGTTAGGTTTTTACATTGTGGGATATTTGACCACAATTGTGAAAGTGAAAAAGCCAAAAAATATATTTAACTTGCTCGTTCCTTGAAAGTCTGGATACCTTCCACATGTACGGCCATGCGCATATCCCCTTCGTTTTCAAAATCAAAAACATTTCTCAGGTAGAGGTAAACCAAAATAGGTGATCAAAGTGCATGGTTGATTTTTGGCTCCATGGCTATTGTGGAATTGTACTTTCCAAAAACAAATAAAAGAAATCTGTAGTATTCCGTCATATAACAACTTCAAACTTTAAAGGAACATTAAGTGTAATTGTATTTCAAACAGTTGTGATTTAATAGTAGCTCTCTAGCAAGTGCCACTTTAATGTTTCGTTTTATTGCATAGTTTTTATTTCTAAATGTATGCCTACTATGGAGGAATTACGTGGAAAAGTAGATTTGTTTTGTTTTTAATGTGCAGAATCTGATGCACAAATAATACGATTTGATTCTAAATTATCACAAGGTGCAGTTGAGTGGATCATTTGAAATGCTTAAGTGTAGCTGAAGGTTTTGGAAATCTTTAATTTTTAGTAGAATGTTCCTTGAGGAAGATTTGCTAAGATAAATAAATCATTTACAGATATAAAGTAGAACAAATAGAAGGAATTGTGTGGCATGATTTTTCTAACATGGTGCATGCATGCACAAAAAAACACTCAGGCTACTCAAAAGCACATTGCGTTCAGTGGAAAGATTTTGACAGCATTCCAAATGTGTTGTAGTGTATTGAATGCGTGATCTGTTACCACAGCAGTGGAATAATCTTGCACTAACTATCCTTAGGTGCCATACATATAAGAGCCTTAAGTAACAAATTTCTTTTGCAGTTATTTTAAAATCTCATTACATATTCATGTATATCTGAAAGATGGTGAAGGATATCATTAGAATATTATTTTATTCATGCTTTCTATTATTTTGTTAAACAAAGACGAGAGAAATACACAAAGAACAAATTGCATTCATCGTTCATTTATTCTGTTTGCATGGTATATGCACTCTTCTGCCAGAAACACTATTTCACAATATATAATTTAATTGTGTTTCACGGATAAGTAATTTATTTGAGTAACTATACACAACTTATGCAGATATATATATATGGACAACAGATTTATTTTAAGAGATGCAAAATAATAAACTGTATTTCATTTGTGTTGTAGATATATTTGTTTTTTTTCCTTCTACATGGGCCTTAAAAATTTTTTTAAAAAAAGATTTTAAAATCCCTTAGCCAACAAATGTGCAGAGTGCCTTTAAAGGCAGAATTATTTTTTAAAAAGGGGAAAAAGCACAGCCAAATCACCTCTACTATCTTTCATTTTGTACTTGACATCAAATCATTGTACATTATAAATACACTTGGAAATATGTGGTTGTTTTTTTTGACAATGCTGCACTGGATTAGATGACTAGGCTAATTGATATACAGAAATTACACTAGAGAATTGGATGCCTGCTTTCCTAATTTAAGAAGGTTCACTTGCCAGAGCAGAACTTAGCCGATTAATGGAACTGAGAAAATCTGTCTGTTAAAAATAAATGTTTTAAATGCTATTGAAAGTAGACAAAAGTCAGTATTGCATCATCTTAGAGTTGTTTTTCATTGAGTTTCTTCAAACAATTGTGAGATGTGTTCTATTCTGGAAGTTCATGGCGTTAGAAGTTCTAATTAGGTCAACAACGTATTGCATCCTGCCATCAGTTTAATGCTGATTCCTGACACCTGCCTCCTCTCGATCTTCTAAATTGTACAAATAGCCTGAAGATGTCTCTTCCTCGTAATTTTCCACCTTTGCCTGGCATCATCTTGAATAATCATTTTGAGCCAAGCTGTGCCACTTTAAAAGTTTTGCTTACTTTTTTAAATGTATTTTGGTCCGTTTTAACTCTGCCCGAAATGGAAGGCAGGCTTTGAAAATGTTGCTTGTGCACATGGAAGATTTTAGACTGTGTGTTTTACTTTTTTCTCTCTAGAAAATAGAACATGGGTTCCGCACTAATCACTGGATGGGTGGTTTACTAAAGCAAAACGTTTTCAAAATTATAGATTTCACTAATCACTATTGAATGAATACACTTAGATATCTGTAAGAAAATCAATCAGTATTGTACTGTTCTGCTACTTTGACATTTATGTGGCTCTGCCTATGGTATGTGGAAGGTAAAAGTGCAAATATGTTGAATGGATTTGTGAGCATTTTGTATAAGATATGGTACTGCAGCAATAACAAAAATGTTAAAAAGTTTTTTTTTTAAAGATTACCACCAGATGCAGAAAGTATTCGGATGCCAGATTTGTAAATAAACTACATTTTCTTAATTGGAACATCCATGTATTTATAAAATGCTTCATGTAATGGCAAAAAGTATTCAAATGAAAAATATGCTGTTGTTGATATTGGTGCTGTTTCCTCCCCCCCCCCCCCCAACACTCTTTTGATCATTTATTTTGTTCTATCACCCGAATTTTATTATGCAGGTGTTTCTGGCCCATTGTCAGGTTAAATGACTGAGTTGGGAATGCCTCCTCTCATAATAATTGTTGTACAGTCAAATTCCACCTATTCCATTTTCAGTGGTTTTTCCCTCCTCTGTTGGCATAATTTCCCCTCGTCCATCCTCAGCTTTGGCTTTTCTCTCATCCATTTGCTTTTGTCCCTTCTCTAATCGGGCAGATGTATTTGCCTGTGGAATTCTGTTTGCCAATCACCAGCGTCCACACTTCCTCCTGGACTTACTTTGCACAATGTTTGCTATCTCATTTTCCCCAATCAAGAGTGCCTCTCTCTTGGATCATAGTTCGATACAGTACTGGTAATAAGCAACTGTGTTGTAAGAGCAATCTGCATTTGTATATCACCTGTAAGTCAATGAATGAATGAATGAATGAATGAAGTGCAGTTATGGATGGCAGCAGTCATTCTGCACCAGCAATATCCCACACAAAACAAATGCTACATTGTGTGTTGCTAATGTTTGAGGGCAGGTTCCCTGCTCCTTACCTGATGTTGGTTTGCATACCTTGGTTTAAAATCTGAACTAGAGGAAAATGCCTCTGCAATTGCAATGCCACTGCAGGACCATGTTTGGATTGTAATGTCCTGATGAGGGCAGAGCTTGATATTTCAGTCCAGGAAAGAGCAGCCTCATCCCGTGACTTCTCTTTTACCCTGGTTGGGAGTCATTAATATTAATTGTTTGGATTATAGGATTACCATATCCATTATCATAATTTAGCAGAGTCTGAATTTGTCTTTCTTAGCATGTCATTCACTTTAATAAAATTATTTAATTTCAAATGCCAGTCTGATGTGTAGTTTCTGTCTCTTGTGTGTGGGAGCCCAAATTAATATTTTGCATTTCTTGCATCCCGAGAGGTTATTCAGCCCATAATCTCAATGCCAGTTCTTTGAGCAATCCCACGTTTTATTTCCCTGTTACTTATATTCTCACGGCCTGTGAATGTTGATTATCCTTCCCTCCACGAGAGTGGCCAATTAACCTGACAGCCAGCACATCTTTGCGATGTAAGGGGAAGTCCAGGACAAGGGGTCACAGCTTAAGGATAAGGGGGAAATCCTTTAGGACCGAGATGAGAAGAAACTTTTTCACACAGAGAGTGGTGAATCTCTGGAACTCTCTGCCACAGAGGGTAGTTGAGGCCAGTTCATTGGCTATATTTAAGAGGGAGTTAGATGTGGCCCTTGTGGCTAAAGGGATTAGGGGGTATGGAGAGAAGGCAGGTACGGGATACTGAGTTGGATGATCAGCCATGATCATATTGAATGGCGGTGCAGGCTCGAAGGGCCGAATGGCCTACTCCTGCACCTATTTTCTATGTATCTAAGAGGAAGTTCACAAGTGATAGGAGCAGAATTAGGCCATTCAGCCCATCAAGTCTACTCTGTCATTCAATCATGGCTGACCTATCTTTCCATCTTAACCCCATTCTCCTGCCCTCCCCATAACCCCTGACACCCGTACTAATCAAGAATCTTATCTATCTCTGCCTTAAAAGTATCCATTGACGGCCTCCACCGCCTTCTGTGGCAATGAATTCTACAGGTTCACCACCACACCAGGAAGTTGGAGAATGTACTTCATGACCTAAGAAACTGCACTGTGGCAGCACTGGAGGTCTGAGTCAAATGATATCTGGAGCAATGAGACAGCTCAACTATCTAGCAGTGGATCAGAAATATTTAGTTAATGAGTTTAGTCTATTGTCATGAACCGCGGTACAATGAAAAGCTTTTGTCACGTGCTAGCCAGACAGCAGAAAGACAATGCATGATTACAATCAAGCCACCCAGTGTGTACAGATGCATGATAAAGGAAATAACGTGAATGTGTAGTGCAAGATAATGTTTTTAAGCCATGATACTTTAGTGATGTGTAAGAAAGAACTGCAGATGCTGGTTTAAATCGAAGGTAGACACAAAATGCTGGAGTAACAGCGGGTGAGGCAGCATCTCTGGAGAGAAGGAATGGGCAACGTATCGGGTCGAGACCCATCTTCAGACGTCTGGGGAGGGGGGTGAGACAAAGATAGAATGTAGTCGGAGAAAGTAAGACTAGTGGGAGAACTGGGAAGGGGAAATGGATGAAGAGAGAAAGCAAGGGCTATCTGAAGTTAGAGAAGTCAATGTTCATACCGCTGGGGTGTAAACTACCCAAGCGAAATATGAGGTGCTGTTCCTCCAATTTGCGGTGGGCCTCACTCTGACAATGGAGCAGGCCCAGGACAGAAAGGTCAATGTGGGAATGGGGGTGGGGGGGTTGAAGTGCTGAGCCACGGGGAGATCAGGTAGGTTAAGAAGGGCTACGCAGAGTTGTTCAGTGAAGCGATCGCCGAGCCTGCGCTCTGTGATAGTTACCATAATTGTACCAGTTGTTTGATTCATCGACTGCCAGGAGTGTCTTGCTCGATTCATTTAACTGATGTGTGGCCATCTAGAAAAACATCTCCAATCTCTGCTTGATGGTGCTTTGTGGGATGTGATTCAAACCTGTACCTTCTGACCTGAAGCTGGACTACTAACCAGTAGTAGCTGTCACCTCACCTCCATTTGGCAGGGCCTTGAGTATAAAATTGGTATGTACTGTTGCAGCTGTATACAATTTCAGTTTTGTCTACTTTGAGGGCTGTTTGAAGTTCTGGTCATCACACTTTAAGGAGGATGGGACAGGTTTGAGAGGATGCAGACCAGTTGTTGCCTGGATTCGGGTATATCAGCCTTAAAGAAAGATTGGACAAACTTGGATTTTTTTTCTTGGGCATGCCAGACACCAAATAATATTAAATTGTGGGCCATTGGTAATTTTTTTTTTCCTGGGGTCAAAATACCAAAATGTAAAGGTTTCAAATGAGAGAAATAAATTTGCAACAGTTTTATTTAAAAAGTGGGAGGTGGTAGAAGTAGACACCATAGCAATGTTTCAGAGGCATTTAGATAGATGTGAAATAGCATGAAATATAGGGATATGGACCATGTTGTCTGCTGTTGACCCAAAAAGCTGGAGTAACTCAGTGGGACAGGCAGCATCTCTAGAGAGAAGGAATGGGTGACGTTTCGGGTCGAGACTCTTCTTCAGATCTGAAACGTCACCCATTCCTTCTCTCCAGAGATGCTGCCTGTCCCGCTGAGTTACTCCAGCATTTTGTGTCTACCTTTGATTTAAACCAGCATTCTGCAGTTCTTTCCTACCTGTTCTGTGCTCAACGTTTCAGCACCAAAGGCTTATATTCTGTAACTCCTAGTATTAAATTACATCTTGGAGCAACCATATTACAGATTAATTTTAAATTGTCCAGATTAATTCAAATCATTGAGGTAAAATGATCCCAAATTGGAGATCCAGCAGAATAATTAACATCATTCATCCAGGGATCATGTACATTATTTGCTGAATAATCCAATTGGCCTCTGATCTGTTTTTAATGATTTATCCATCAGTTTGATAATCACCATTACTGAGGAATACTTTCATTCCATATTTATTTTCCCTGAGTTTAAAATTCCCCTTCTGTCTTGGTCAGTTCTGAACACATCTATAAATAATACTCTACACTCGGTAATCAGAATGCCATTGTGTTCATTGTAATGAACACAAGTCACTTCCGGTACTAAACTTGGCTGCACTTTGTTCCAAACGACAGTGTGGAAATCAAAGATCTTATAGCTATAGGATCTTTGGTGGAAATGACTTTAAAACAGTTCAATGCAGAATATTAAGTTAGTATAATGCCAATATTCCAATTATTTTCTCTACTTGTCCATTGATATCTTAAGAAGTAACTCATAGCTGCAACGAAGTATGAGATGCTAGCGACAAAGGTGGTCAACATAAAATCTCGTTTTACATGGCTCATGGAAGTTCTGGTAACACCACTAGTCTGAACCAGTATCTCAAACACATTTTAAGATGGTGCATTAGGAGGAAAATAATTAGAAGGAAGCATCTGATCAAGAGAACTCCCTTCCAGTCTGGAGGTTGTAGATCTTAAATCAAGTACCTGTACATAGAATTATTGTTAAATATTATTAGCAAAAGCTATTGGTCCAGGAATTCACTGAATATTGTGGAATTTTGAGGCCGTTAGCCACTGTGGAAAGAGTCCAAGGACATGGAACAATTACACCAGCCTCTGTCATGAGCTAGCATGGAAGACGTTGAGTGGTGACTAAATGAGTAGCAAAATATATTTACGAATGACCTTTTACCCACGATCTTTTGCAATGTACTTCTGCTCAGGTTTGAAAAGAACTCCCTTTCTGCATAATTTGCACATGAATCAAGTACCTTATTAGAGGAAAAATAATCATCTAGTTTGTGTGACAAAGTTTAAATCGCAAATCAGTTTATTGAGGGTGTAGAGAACACAAACGCAACAGAGACCAGTCGAGCCAATTGGCCTTTGTTACAGAACCTCATTGAATACAAGAAACAAAACACTAAACATGAAGTTTTGGGAAAAACAGTAAATTACAGAATATTGCAGACCTAATTGTTAAACATCTTTAATATAAATACAGAAAATTCAGCTTAGGATCTGGCACGTTTCTTAATTTTAATAACAAAAAGTATAAAAGAGCTTATGTTTATATCGCATTTAATTCTTTCCAAATGCAGGGCATAAGCTCAGTACATTTAAGATGGAAATAAAGTCACAAGGATTTTAGGCCACGTTGGTTTGTCATCGTTGTCCCTTGAATTAACCATTCTCTGCTCCCTTTGGGGAGAAGGGACCAGTGAAGACTCCTCGCCAGTAATCAACACTCTTGTCTTGAATGGTGCGAACCGTATCTCAAACAATAATGCTGAATAACATTTATATTTAATTGCCACCGTTTGTAGCAGTAGCAAACATGGAACTCAACCTATTCTAGACAGAATAAACTATCAAAAACATCTTTGAAAAAAATGATCATTTGCTGATATTAATAAAAAACTAGGCAGAGGCGTAGGTGCTAAATTTCTTGTTTTAAATGGATGAAAATGTAAACTCCTCTCCCTTATACATAAATTTCAAGTTGGCTGGATTCATTTGAACACTGGATTCATTTGAACACTGAAGCAAGTCTGGTCTGTTGAATTGAAAGTTTCTCCTCTGCCACCTCCAAAGTAAAAAATATTCCTACCAAACGACTGATTATTCTTGGCTCATGAAATTAAATCTTTCCGTATTAGTGTCTGGAGAGCCTAACGATAGAATCTATGTACGAAATACAAAAGGAAACCATAGGGCAGTGGAAGCTTTTTTAACCTATAACTTATTCTGCGCAGTTTTGAGATTTTACTGAAGTCACAAAACACATTCCTAAATGGCTCAGCCACAATATTTCCACTGGCTGCCCTTGGTAATACATGATTTGCATTTGAAACTTTTTAATTCTGATCGGTTCTCCCCCTCTCAGTAGTTAAAGGAACATTTCACTCAAATAATTATGTTATCCCACACCCAAACTGTACAATTAGAAAATAAGATCAAGGCTCGACGTGAATAGAATCTCGAGACCATGTGCACCCCGACCCAAATGAATTGTCCTTGCAGATTATTCATTTTGGTATCAAATTGTTAATGATGTTTCAGACTTTGTACCACACACACACAGTGCAGGAGGAGCGCCCGCCTATTCTTCCACTTGCATCTCTCCTTCTTGCACCATGGAAACCAGAACTTGGCAAGACGAGCTGGCCTCCCACGGAATGATCTTTAAATTCAACGCCACCATCATTGTAAAACACAAACAAAGTCTGTCTACAATTGTGTAGCATGGAAGAGGAATGAGGTTACATTTAAATACCATTTAAAACTGATGACAAAAAAAGCTGGAGAAACTCAGCGGGTGAGGCAGCATCTACGGAGCAAAGGAATAGGGGATGTTTTGGGTCGAGACACTTCTTCAGGCTGATGTGGGGGGGGGGGGGGGGTGGGAAGAAGAAAGGAAGAGGCGGACACAGTGGGCTGTGGGAGAGCTGGGAATGGGAGGGGAATGAAGGAGAAAGCAAGGACGACCTGAAATTGGAGAAGTCAATGTTCATACCGCTGGGGTGTAATGGTAAGCGGTATGAACATTGACTTCACCGATTTCAGGTAGTCCTTGCTTTCTCCTTCCTTCCCCACCCCTTCCCAGCTCTCCCACAGCCCACTGACTCCGCCTCTTCTTTTCTTTTTCCCGACATCAGTCTGAAGAAGGGTCTCGACCCGAAACGTCGCCTATTTCTTCGCTCCATAGATGCTGCCTCGCCCGCTGAGTTCCTCCAGCTTTTTTTGTCTACCTTCGATGTTTTCCAGCACCTGCAGTTCTTTCTTAAACACTTTCTCATCCTCGGCTCCTTCACCACCTTCGTGACAAATGACGTCCAAGTATTATGAAGGATGTCTATTTAGCAGTGCAATTGGTTCAAGTAATACAGGCAACACTGGGGATGTAGCTGGTCGAACAGTGATTCAGATCGCCACTTGGTTCAGTTCACTTACCAAGGTTATGCGCTGCTTCCAAAACGCATTTATGGTAATATCTCATTAGGCAGAATCCTGGAGCTGAAGACTTGGTCGTAGTATTCGATGATCAGCTCAGTAAACATGTTTATCGGGGGAAGGGCTTGCAGTGTTACAGGTCCTTTCGGGGGCCAGATAAGGTTCACTCCAAAGACTGAAGCCAAGTTTGAGGGGTTCATTTTATTGAAAATGCTCTGCTGGGATACCTAACGCAAAAGAGACTTCATTAGACTTTAACGACATGCACCGCATTAGACCATCAACACTCAGCTATCTGGCAATATCAAAGTTTCAACATCTGGCCACCACAGACCAAAGATCAATGAGCTCAATATACATTGATGCAGATCCTGGGACCTGGAGCAAAAGACTGCTGGAGGAACTCAACAGGTCAAGGCAGCATGAGTGGAAGGAAATAAGCAGTTGACATTTTGGATTTCTTGGATATCTCTTTTTCACACAGAGAGTTGTGAGTCTGTGGAATTCTCTGCCTCAGACAGCGGTGGAGGCCGGTTCTCTGGATACTTTCAAGAGAGGTAGATAGCGCTCTTAGAGAAAGCAGAGTCAGGGGATATGGGGAGAAGGCAGGAACGGGGTACTGATTGTGGATGACCAGCCATGATCACATTGAATACTCCTGCACCTATTGTCCATTGATTTGGACCCTTCATCTGGCACTGACCCATTTCCCTCCCCAGATGCTGCCCGACTTGCTGAGTTCCTCCAGAAAACTCAGCCTTTGCCCCTTGCAAAACCTCGGTCAGATCTTCAGTCCAGTTTAAAAAAATCCTTCTGCAAAAACTCACCATGTTGAGAAAGCATATCAGGTGCTTCACCACGATGTAGTTATGCTCAGGAAGTCTCTGCATTAGTTGCTTGCAGCGAGTCACACGTAAACTGCTTTCAACAGCTAGAAGTTAAAGTACACACCTGTCAGATTTTACTTTGATCCATGTTGTTTTCTGTGGCAGGGAAGTTTAACATGAAAACCATTTATTTTTCCACTTACTTCAATATCGATGAAAGAAAAAGGCTATTTATAGCCTGCATTAGGTGTGGAAAAGCTGCACAGTGAAGAACTATCAACATTATTTCTTGTGAAAGTGGATTTCTCTCCCCTGGAGCACTGACCCCATCTGTACGGCAATGTCTGACATGTACAGATAATACTGCTTTCGATTTCTTATCTTTCTGCGCAGAAAAACCTCTTCTCCAACACCTTTAGACATTCTCCTCACAAATACGTCTGGCAAATGCACTCGTTATTGAAATGGAAGTGCATTTCATTCTCATCATCACAGATCTCTCTCCCTGCAGTGACTGCATTCACCCCATGATTAAATATTTCACGACCGTATGCAATTGTTGAAAGATGCAAGGCTCATCTCTGGGGCAAGGCACGGTGTTTATACAACACCTTTCAATAGACAATAGGTGCAGGAGTAGGCCATTTGGCCCTTCGAGCCAGCACCGCCATTCAATGTGATCATGGCTGATCATCCCCAATCAGTACCCCGTTCCTGCCTTCTCCCCATATCCCCTGACCGCTATCTTTAAGAGCCCCATCTAGCTCTCTCTTGAAAGTATCCAGAGAACCTGCCTCCACCGCCCTCTGAGGCAGAGAATTCCACAGACTCACAACTCTCTGTGAGAAAAAGTGTTTCCTCGTCTCTGTTCTAAATGGCTTACTCCTTATTCTTAAACTGTGGCCCCTGGTTCTGGACTCCCCCAACATCGGGAACATGTTTCCTGCCTCTAGCGTGTCCAAGCCCTTAACAATCTTATGTTTCAATGAGATTCCCTCTCATCCTTCTGAACTCCAGAGTGTACAAGCCCAGCTGCTCCATTCTCTCAGCATACGACAGTCCCGCCTTCCCGGGAATTAACCTTGTAAACCTACGCTGCACTCCCTCAATAGCAAGAATGTCCTTCCTCAAATTAGCATCTGAGAATAATCCAGACGTCATTTAAGTTGGCATCACGCATCACTGAAGGGCCCGTTCTTTAGACTTTAGATTTTAGAGACCCAGCACAGAAGCAGGCCCTTCAGCCCACCGAGTCCGCGCTGACCAGCAATCACCCCGTATATCAGCACGATCCTACACACAAGGGGCAATTTATAATGTTTAACCAAAGCCAATCAACTTACAAACCTGCAGGTCTTTTGGAGCGTGGGAGGAAACCGGAGCTCCCGGAGGAAACCCACACAGGTCACGGGGAGAAGGTACAAACTCAGTACAGACAGCACCTGTAGTTACGATTGCACCCGGGTCTCTGGCGGGCGCTGAGAGGCAGCAACTCTACCGCTGCGCCACCGTGCCGCCCACTGAGAACAAATGTAGCTGCCATTGGAGGAGTCTCTTTCCTGTTGCATTCAGACAATGCAGCCCTCCGTCCGTCAGTGTTGCACTGAATTGCCAGCCTCGATTTAGATCTCATCTCATAACAGGTCATTCAACATAGGCAACATTTTGCAGTTTGTGCACAAATGAACATCATCTGGGAAAATGTCTGTGGCTCTAAATGTTTAAATTAAACAGAAATTGCCACAACAAGCCTTTGACGGCGTTTCATTCCTTTGGGCCTAGTTTCATTACAGAGCGATTTGGCTGGAGATGTATTGCTGATCGTTTAATAAAACGGAATAGAGGAGGGCGGACGGAGGGTGGAACTTTGTATCGAAGCAGGTTGTAAGTCTGAAGAAGGGTCTCGGCCCGAAACGTCACCCATTCCCGCTCTCCAGAGCTGCTTCCTGTTGCCGCTGAGTCACTCCAGCATTTTGTGCCTGCCTCTGTATCGGAGCAACAGGTTCGTGCATTTTCACCCCTTACAGTTTCTGCAAAAAAACTGAAAGAGAGTCTGGACCTTTTAATTAATTTTCAAGAACAGTTGCAGAACAATGCGTTGGCTCAGTGTTGTCCGTTGAAGCCATGTGCGGCGGCTCGGTGGAGTTGCTGCCTCACAGCGCCAGAGACCCGGGTTCGATCCTGACTACGGCTGCTGTCTGTACGGAGTTTGTACGTTCTCCCCGTGACCTGCGTGGGTTTTTCTCCGAGATCTTTGGTTTCTTCCCACCCTCCAAAGACGTGCAGGTTTGTAGGTTAATTGGCTTGGTATAAATGTAAAATGGTCTCTAGTGCGTGTAGGATAGTGTTAGTGTGCGGGGATCGCTGGTCGGTGCGGACCTGGTGTTTACGCACTGTATCTGTAACTAAACTAATTCCCTCCTCTCCTTGCAGGCTCCAGCAAACGTGATCTCATACGTGGGTCTTGTTGCATGTTTGAGCTACGAGTAATATTCTCACTGGGATCACTGCATACAATAGACAATAGGTGCAGGAGTAGGCCATTTGGCCCTTCGAGCCAGCACCGCCATTCAATGTGATCATGGCTGATCATCCCCAATCAGTACCCCGTTCCTGCCTTCTCCCCATATCCCCTGACTCCGCTATTTTTAAGAGCCCTATCCAGCTCTCTCTTGAAGGCATCCAGAGAACCTGCCTCCACCGCCCTCTGAGGCAGAGAATTCCACAGACTCACCACTCTCTGTGAGAAAAAGTGTTTCCTCGTCTCCGTTCTAAATGGCTTACTCCTTATTCTTAAAATTAAAGACAACATTACTCTTCTGTACTCTAGAATTTAGTTCAAATGTTATGGTGTCAGCTGAAGTCACTCCGAGCCATGGCGGCATACAGCGCAGAACAGGCCCTTCGGCCCAACTTAGTTCATAACGAATAGGAGTAGAATGAGGCCATTCGGCCCATCAAGTACACTCCGCCATTCAATCATGGCTCCCTCCTGACGCCATTCTCCTGCCTTCTCCCCATAACCCCTGACACCTGCACTAATTAAGAATTGCCCTTGCCCATGCCGACCAAGATCCACCACCATGCCTGTCCCACCTGCCTGCTTCTGGCCCGTATCTCATAGATAGCTACCTTAACGCATTGAATCAATAAAGTTTCAAACCTGCTCCTGGCAAATTGGTAAAGGTGAGCAACTTAAATAAATTCCACTGTAGATTAAAATAAAACAAACTTTAAATCCAGAACTGCCCTGAGCAAAGCAAGGCCAATTGTACCAACAATGTCAGAGTGTTATGGGCGAGGATTGCTGTGGGTTTAGTTTAGTTTAGAGATACGGTGTGGAAATAGACCCTTCGGCCCACTGAGTCCATGCCGACCCTCAATCACCCGTACACTAGTAGACAAAAATGCTGGAGAAACTCAGCGGGTGCGGCAGCATCTATGGAGCGAAGGAAATAGGCAACGTTTCGGCCCGAAATGTTGCCTATTTTCTTCGTGCCATAGATGCTGCCTCAAGACCCTGTCCCACTGTACGAGCTCATTCAAGAGCTCTCCCAAGTTTAAAAAAAAATCAAACTTGTGGTAAGCACGTAGAATGTACGTAGCGGGTACGTCGGAGCTCGGGGATGTCTCTTAGCGGCTCGTAACGCTAACGGCAGGTACACACGGGAAACGGCGTAAGCTCGGGAAGACTCGTGAAGATTTTTCAACATGTTGAAAAATGTCCACGAGAGCCCCGAGTACCTAGGAGCGGCTATTACCGTAAATCTCCGAGTTCGAATCAGGGCAAACTCGGGAGAACTCTTGAATGAACTCGTACAGCGGGACAGGGCTTTCGCCCGCTGAGTTTCTCCAGCATTTTTGTCCACCTTCGATTTTCCAGCATCTGCAGTTCCTTCTTTAACACCCGTACACTAGTTCCATGTTACCCCACTTTCCACATCCTACACATTAGGGCCAATCCTCAGAAGCCAATGAACCCACAAAGCTGCACATCTTTGGAGTGTGGGAGGAGACCAGAGCACCCGGAGAAAACCCACACAGTCACAAACTCCGCACAGATATGATCGGACCCGGGTGTCGGGCGACGTGAGGCCGCAACTCGACCGCTGCGACTCCGCGCCCCCCTCATTTCTCATTGAAAAACATCAAAATCCATTCTTCACGACGGCAAGAACCACGATGCATTGTGAGCAATTGCTTGTAAGCGTTTGCGTTAAAGGATGTCTGAATATATTTCACCAGTGTTCTCTTCCTGCAGTAAGCTATTGTTTACAGAGTGCACATTACAAGTGGAACACAGCCACAGGCAAAATGCTAATATTCACTGGCTTTGCAGAATCAGCCCTGTTCCCAGGGTTGGGAGATGATCCAGAATTTCATAAATGCCAGGAAAACAAGAAAAATACAAGTTAAAGGGTAAATTGTTGTTTTTTTTACATCTACATATATATTTGGACAAACCTCATCTTCTGATCCTCCATCTGTTAACACATGCCTGAGCACCACTTCAGACAATGATTCATTGGTAGATCAGGCACGCCGACAATAACCTTCAAACTGTTTAATTTAGAAACACACAGGGCTCATTTCTTGGATTAGCTCACAGCAGAGTGAGTTTGTTCCGCTTATAGATGTAGAGTCATGCAGCGTTGAAACAGGCCCTTCGGCCCAACTTGCCCATACCGGCCCACACGTCCCATCTACGCTAGTCGCACCTGCCTGCATTTGGCCCACATCCCTCTAAACCTGTTCCATCCATGCACCTGTCTAGGGGATCTTATTGAAACATATAAGATTATTAAGGGTTTGGACACGCTAGAGGCAGGAAACATGTTCCCGATGTTGGGGGAGTCCAGAACCAGGGGCCACAGTTTAAGAATACGGGGTCGACCATTTAGAACGGAGACGAGGAAAGACTTTTTCACCCAGAGAGTTGTGAATCTGTGGAATTCTCTGCCTCAGAAGGCAGTGGAGGCCAATTCTCTGGATGCCTTCAAGAGGGAGTTAGATAGAGCTCTTAAAGATAGCAGAGTCAGGGGATTTTGGGGAGAAGGTAGGAACGGGGTACTGAATGTGGATGATCAGCCATGATCACATTGAATGGCGGTGCTGGCACGAAGGGCCGAATGGCCTACTCCTGCACCTATTGTCTAGTGTAAATGAATCTTAAACGTTGCGATAGTCCCTGCCTCGACCACCTCCTCCGACAGCTGGTTCCATGCACCCACCACCCCTTGTGTTTAAAACGTTACCTGTCAGGTTTCCGTTAAAGCATGGAGGCCAATTAACCTGTAGCGCACGGGTTTGGATTTGCCATGGGTCAGGCAGGAATTGTCGCACGAGTTTATGCTCAGGGAATTTGAGGAACAAGAGTACAAATTAAATCGGAGCCACAATAGGAAATAATCTCCGGATATGCTTGGTGTGATCACTGATGTAATCTGAGAAATGTGGTTCAGCAAGTTCCCACAAACAACATTGCACAATGCTTCATGTAACGCAAGTGCAGAAGATTCATTGATCAAGGAGTCAAACAGACAACACAAGTTCACTAGAGTACAATTAGGCCATTCAGCCCATCGGATCTACTCTGTCATTCAGTCATGGCTGATCTCTGCCTCCTAATCCCATTTCATGCCTTCTCCCCATAACCCTTGTCACCCGTTCCAAAGGAATAGACTTCTTTATAGCTGCTTTAGTTTAGAGATACAGCTCGGAAGCAGGCCCTTCGACCCACCGAGTTCGTGCCGACCAGCGATCCCCCCGTACACTTACACTACTACCCTGCAGGTTAGGGGCAAATTACAATGTTATCAAGCCAGTTAACCTGTTGTTCTTTGGGATCCCGGAGAAAATCCACGGGGAGAACATGCAAACTCCGTACAGACAGTACAAGACATGGGGTTAGACACAAGAGACTGCAGGTGCTGGAATCCTGAGCAATAAGCGAATTGCTGGAGGAACTTTGTGGGCCAGACATCGTCTGTGGAGGGAAATGGACACGTTTTGGTTGGAGGGACTCTCGAGTCCCAAGTGCCATTGGTCCTTTTTCCTCCACAGATGCTGCCCGACCTGCTGAGTTGCTCCAGTGATTTTTCTCTAACTCATTATACAAACCTGTACGTCTTTGGAATGTGGGAGGAAACCGAAGATCTCGGGAAAAGACCCACGCGGGTCACGGGAAGAACGTACAAACTCTGCGCAGACAGCACCCGTAGTCGGGATCGAACCCGGGTCTCAATAGTTTTTAAATATTTTAAAAATCTGCCGTTCATTCAACAGAGGGAGAAACGGGTCTGCTTCGAGTTGTGCACATTGGGGGCGGATACAAGAGGAAAACAAAACCTTTACTCACTTCCAATGCTCTGGACGTGATCGTAAATCTGAGAGGTGAGGATTGGCTCCGGGAGTTCTCGCAGGAAGGTTTTTAAGATTACAGCAGGAACATGTTCATCTCCATATTCTTCAAACTTAATGGGTTTTCCTAAAGTTGAAGTTACAGATAATATTAGTCTCCACTGAATACATCAACATTCCCGTCTATTGGAGCGTCCATTCTGATACAAACATTGTTGCAAATAATCCCACCAGCAGCAGATCTTTAGTCAGAGGGCGGTGAATCTGTGGAATTCTTTGCCACAGACGGCTGTGGAGGCCAAGTCAGTGGATATTTTTAAGGCAGAGATGGATAGGTTCTTGATTAGAATGGGTGCCTATACCATTGGGCGGTGAGCTCAAATCCAATCAGCCACCAATGTATTGGTTACTGGTGGACCTGTAATACTATAGGTGCATACGATCCATCAAACTCGAGTACAACGGGTAGATCAAGGGTGACGATACTGAGGGTAGATCCTGGTTGCTCAGCATTGCAGAGTACCAGTTCCAGAGATGAAGTCTAATGTCTGCAATGAGGTTGGTTGGAAAATCAAAACCGCACCCTCATTTACAGAAGGACTGTTCAGGAGCCTGATAACAGAGGGGGGGGGGGGGGGGGAAGCTGTCGCTGAGTCTGGTGGTTCATGTTTTCTGTCGCCTGATGGAAGCGGGGAGAAGGAATGACCAGGACGAGACAAGTCTTTGATTATGTCAGCTGCTTTTCCAGGGCAGCATGAAGTGTAGATGGAGTCCATGGGAGGGGAGGGGAAGGGGAAGGGAAGGGAGGTCGAATCAGTGAAACTTGGGAGAACTCTTGAATGCCCTTAACTCTGGCGAAATTATCACGTTTGCATCTGACCCCTAAAAAAGTGCTTGAAGGAACTGCAGATGCTGGTTTGCACTGAAGATAGACAAAAAGAGCTAGAGTAACTCAGTGGGACAGGCAGCATCTCTGGAGAAAATGGAACAGGTGACATTTCGGGTGGAGACCCTTCTTCAGACTGATGAAGGGTCTCGACCCGAAACGTCACCGTACCTATAAATACAAAGATAGACACAAAATGCTGGAGTAACTCAGCGGGACAGGCATCATCTATGGAGAGGAAGAATGGGTGACGTTTCGGGTCGAGACCCTTCTTCAGGCCCGAAACGTCACCCATTCCTTCTCTCCAGAGATGCCGCCTACACCTGGCTGAGTTACTCCAGCATTTTGTGTCTATCTTCAGTGAAAACCAGCATCTGCAGTTCCTTCCTAAAAAAACGAAGCTGGTCACAGGGTTGAGAATACAACTTGATGTTTATTTCACTATCACCACTTTATGAATGAGTTGGTCTGGTGATCACGTTGACCAGGTGGACACTTACCCAGATTATATTGTTTCTGGATTTCCTTAATGATCTGGATGTTGGCCGATCTCCTGAATATTCCTTCCGTTTGAAGTGCTAAACACAAAAGAACATTAGTCTTAGAGATACAGGATACAGATAGGAAACAGGACCTTTGGCCCAACATAGGCTTTTCACTGTCCACACTGGTCAACCCGAGGAGCACCTTCAGCAACAGACCGGTCCCACCAAGATGCAGCACAGAACGCCACAGGAGATCCTTTTCCGCTGTGGCTCTCAAACTGTACAACTCCCCCCCCGCCCCCCCCGGTTTGGGACGGGACACTTCTTCAGACTGGAGGAGGTTCCCGATCCGAAGCGTTATCTGTCCGTGACGTCCAGGGACGCTGCCTGGCCCTCTGAGTTACTCCAGAACTTTGTGACTTTAGTTGAAAACTATTGTTCAGATTTAGAAAATGGCCAGGTAGGTTTTTTTCCATATTTTAGTTTTAGAGATACAGCGCGGAAACAGGCCCTTCGGCCCACCGGGTCCGTGCCGACCAGCGATCCCCGCACACTAACACTATCCTACACCCACCAGGGACAAGTTTTACATTTATCAAGCCAACTACCCTACAAACCTGGACGTCTTTGGAGTGTGGGAGGAAACCGAAGATCTCGGAGAAAACCCACGCAGGTCACGGGGAGAACGTACAAACTCTGTGCAGACAGCGCCCTGTAGTCGGGATCGAACCCGGGTCTCCGGCGCTGCATTCGTTGTAAGGCAGCAACTCTACCGCTGCGCCACCCTGACCGCTCAGATATTGACAACTGAATGGGAGGGATTGTAATGCCTCTGTCCCACTTAGGAAACCTGAACGGAAACCTCTGGAGACTTTGCGCCCCGCCCAAGGTTCCCGGAGGTTGCAGGTGGTTGCCGGAGGTTGCAGGTAGTGGAAGCAGGTAGGGGAGACTGACAGAAACCTCCGGGAACCGCACGGAAACCTTGGGCGGGGCGCAAAGTCTCCAGAGGTTTCCGTTCAGGTTTCCTAAGTGGGACAGGGGCATAACTCTCCACAGAGTAAATCACATCAAAAGCCAACATTCTTCACACAGAAGGGGAAGCACAACGTACCATTCTGTTTCAGGAACTGCACCGTCTGTCTCATTACCAGAGGAATCGTTTCTCCGTTCCCTTTGTCTCGGAGGCTGGTGGGTTTTATTAAAAAGAAAGGAATAGATTTCGGTAAAATAGTAACTTGGCTGCACCCATGTCAGTTCTGTGACAACGGCAAGTTAAAAAGCCACACAGAGTAATTCATTTACATTCATTTTGTAAAATATCCCAAGGTATTTTTACAAGAGTATTTTCAAACACTTCAGAGATTGGGCCAACTTGATGTGGAACTTGATGCCGAGGATGAAGGCAGTTTAAAAAATGGGGTTAACAATAAGAGAACGAGATGAAGGAGTTTCGAGAGGAGAATTTGATTTTGATTTCTTTGCGCCAATCACCATCTGCGAGAGGATTTTTCATGCAACCAGAGTGGTCCCCAGCGCCATCTCACCACTGTCTCCATCTCATCCATCGTCTTAAGTGATAGGTGCAGAATTGGGCCATTCGGCTCATCAAGTCCACTCCGCCATTCAATCATGGCTGATCTATCTCTCCCTCCTAACCCCATTCTCCTGCCTTCGATCGACAGGATCGAACCCGGGTCTCTGGCGCCAATGACTGGGATTGACCTGAAATTCACTACTAAAGCTTAAAATCAACTCCGATATTTATCCAAGCCACCGGTTGTTCAGATTAACAACTCAGTTTAAATACGAGATTGAAAAATCATAATTATAATAAATCTCAGATGAATCATGCAAATACTTACTACTGCAGACTGACACCAAACTGCTGCTGAGGAAGGGGTGGTCGGGGTGGGGGGGTCTTCGCTGCTTGGGGTGCTCCTCCCTTTTGAGAAACTCTCAGTTTCTCATCATACCTGACAGAAAGAGGCCGGGCGTGATTATCACTTCAAGCACATGTAGTTTAGTTTAGTTTAGAGATACAGCACGGAAACAGGCCCTTCGACCCACCGAGTCCACGCCCACCAGCAATCCCCGCACAATAACACTATCCTACAAACACACACGGACAATTTACATTTACACCAAGCCAATTAACCTACCAACCTGTACGTCTTCGGAGTGTGGGAGGAAAGCAAAGATCTCGGAGAAAACCCCACGCAGGGTCACGGGGAGAACATGCAAACTCCGTACAGACAGCGCCCGTAGTCGGGATGGAACCCGGATCCCTGCCGCTGTGAGGCAGCAACTCTGCCGCTGCGCCACCGTGCCACGCATGCAGTCTATTTATTTATTTATTTATTTAAAAACAATTTATTAGAAGCAAATGTACAACGGCATTTAAAACTATACAGCTATTGTACAGCTTCAATTTTAACTTTCTAGCTTGAGTTGGAAGAAAAGAAAGAAGAAAAAGAAAGAGTAAAAGTGAGATGTGCAAAGATAGACCCCCACCGCCCATGTAGTTAAAGGCAGTGTGGAACAGGCCGCCTGTTCTCTCTCTCTCTCTCTCGCTCCGAGTCCTGTATTTAGCAGCGGGTTGGCCCCATGGTTTTACACTGTGCGACTTCTATGTGTTAACCAGCAGGAAAATGCATGCCCTCAGCAAGCAGCATTGCCCTGCAGCCCAACACTCTTCCGCATGGACAGAGTGCTACAGAGCGCCGATCTGCTGCACTGAAACCTTCACCAAAACGACAGCAATGCCCATCATTGGTGACAGGGGCAGGGACTCGGAGGGCCGAAGGGCTCGTTTCCGTGCTGTATCTCAAAACTAAACCACGGGGAGAGTTTGGCCAGACTGTGTTTTATCCGGGACGCTGGAGGCAGCACGGAGAACGATGGAGGCGGGTATACTGTTGAGAGGCATAGACCCGGGTTCAAAGAGACCGTCACACAGAGAGTGGTGAATCTGTGGAACTCTCTGCCACAGAAGGTAGTTGAGGCCAGTTCATTGGCTATATTTAAGAGGGAGTTAGATGTGACCCTTGTGGCTAAGGGGATCAGAGTGTATGGAGAGAAGGCAGGTACGGGATACTGAGTTGGATGATCAGCCATGATCATATTGAATGGCGAATGGTGCAGGCTCGAAGGGCCGAATGGCCTACTCCTGCACCTATTTTCTATGTTTCTATGTCACCCAATCATCATTTATTTCAGGAAAACACAAGGACGTTGCGGATGACCTGAAGCAGTGACCCAGACAATGTCGTGTGCGTGCAGGGGAATGGGAATACGACAAAGGAAAGGTCACAATAATTAAATAAAAGTGCAGAGGAATTAGTTTACAATTCTGCAGAAGTGACCTGTGGGGAAAATGCAGGAACAGTGAAGGAGAGGTTACGGTCATTAAATATGTACAGGAATTAGTTAATCATTGCTGGGTGCTGAAGGTACGGTGGAGCAGCTGGTACAGCCGCTGCCTCACAGCCACTGACTGATCCTCGGGTGCTGTCTGTGTGGAGTTTGCACGCACCCTGGAAAAGTGTGCATTTACCCCGGGCAATTTGGTTTGGCAATAAGCGCAGGCCAGTGGATGATAGAGTCATACAGCGTGGAAGCAGGCCATTCAGCCCAACATGCCCACAATGTCCAATCTATACTAGTCCCCACCTGCCTGCGTTTGGCCCATATATCCCCCTAAACCTATCCTATCCATGCACCCGTCCAGCTGTTTCTTAATGGGCTGCGTTAAATTGCCATTGTGTGAGGGTGAACGTAGAGAGAATGGGATTCATCTAAATGGGTGGCTGATGTTTGCCGTGGATTTGGTGGGACGAATGGCCTGGTCAGTTCAGACATACATCATAGAAACCGGCCTTTTGGCCCACCGAGTCCCCGCTGACCACAAATCACACGCTCACACTAGTTCTGTGTGTTCCCAATTCCTCATAACCATATAACAATTACAGCACGGAAACAGGCCATCTCGGCCCTACAAGTCCGTGCCGAACAACTTTTTTCCCTTAGTCCCACCTGCCTGCACTCATACCATAACCCTCCATTCCCTTCTCATCCATATGCCTATCCAATTTATTTTTAAATGATACCTACGAACCTGCCGCCACCACTTCCACTGGAAGTTCATTCCACACCGCTACCACTCTCTGAGTAAAGATTATTCAACCTATCTCTGTAACTCATCTGCTCCCTACACACTGGGGACCATTAAACTACAAACCCAGATGTGGGGAGGAATGTGGGGGAAACACCCAGACAAAACCCTTGTGGTCACAGAGAGAACGTGCAAACTCCACACAGACAGCACCTGTGGGAAGGATTGAACCCAGGTCTTCCGCACTGTGAGGCATCAGCTCGGCCAGCTTCGCCAGCGTGCCACCCTGTTTCATTGCTGCGTCTCTCCACAACCGACTGCAGAGAAGAAAATTGCTGGAGTGTTGTTGTTATGTTTGCATTTCACGGTTAGCGCCAACAAGTTAGCGTGTCACCGAGCCGGTGGCTCTGGGAAGGTTGGGAATCTCAACGCTCCGAAGGTGCCTGCCTAACTTCAAAAGGTTTGGTCGCTGAGCTTTGACCATCTCTGGTCAATGTTAACTGGATTACCCCAGGCAACTGAATGCTGCAGTTACACTGATCAATGCTGTGTGAAGAAGTCCATTATTAAAGAATGCTAGTGATTGCCTTACGCACAACAACCATGGCCACAAGCTCACTCTTATACATTGTAAGGTATACAAGAGAAGGGTCAAACACAGGCAGGTGGGACTAGTGTAGCTGGGACATGTTGGTTGGTTAGTGTGGGCAAGTTGGGCCGAAGGGCCTGTTTCCACGTTGGGTAACCCGATGGCTCTACAAGAGGAGAAAGCAAAAGACACCTGCATACTTTAGGGCGCCAGAGATGGGGTTTCAATCCCGACTACGGGCGCTGTCTGTGCGGAGTTTGTACGTTCTCTCTGTGACCTTCTCCAAGATCCACACCTCAAAGACTACAGGATTGTAGGTTAATTGGCTTGGGTTTGTACACTAGGTATAAGTGTAAATTGACCCTACTACTGGAGTTTAGGAGGATGGGGGGGGGTTCTTATAGAAACATATAAGATTATAAAAGGACTGGCCAAGCTAGATGCAGGAAAAATGTTCCCAATGTTGGGCGAGTCCAGAACCAGGGGCCAGTCTCAGAATAAACGGGAGGTCATTTAAGACTGAGGTGAGAAAAAAACTTTTTCACCCAGAGAGTTGTGAATTTGTGGAATTCTCTACCACTGGGGGCAGTGGAGGCCAAGTCACTGGATGGATTTAAGAGAGAGTTAGATAGAGCTCTAGTGGTTAGTGGAATCAAGGGATATGGGGACAAGGCAGGCACGGGTTATTGATAGGGGACGATCAGCCATGATCACAATGAATGGCGGTGGTGCTGGCTCGAAGGGCCGAATGGCCTCCTCCTGCACCTATTTTCTATGTCTATGTCTATGAGTATGTGTTGGGGATCGCTGGTTGGTGCGGAAACGGTGGGCCGTATCTCCAAGACTTAAAAACTAAGACTATAGAAGGAAACTATAGCAAAAATAAAAAATAATTTCAAAGCAAACCTGATCACTTCTGGGGCAATAATGAGTTGATCGCAGTTGAGATGTTCCCTTAGTTCGCTTAAGTAATTCACATAAGTGACTTTCTTTCCAAATTTATGACTGAAAGCAAATTCAAGAATGGACAAGATTTTAAAAAAAAGCTTTTGGCCAGGTTGCAAATTACTTCAAAATATACACATTCTAACTCAATCCAAGAGAATCGTTCCCAACAATCAGCTCTGGGAAAGAGGCTTTTGAGGGAAGGTGTCACCTTCCCTCAAGGTAAAACACAAGCGGCAAACCGAACGACAAATACACCAGAATTAGTTGGGATACAGGACCAAAGAAGCCAAGTTACGAAGTGATTTAATTTTTGAGTCAATTGGGAAGGGGAAAAGACAACACATTCTTGGAGCCACAGCAGGCTGCAGAAGGTACAAAAATATCCAGAAACCAGGAAAGGGGCATAAGAGAAAAAATGAAAAATCTCAAAAAATAAGTGGTCAGGAGGAAAGTGTAAGGCACACAAGGGTGGCACAAGATGCTGGTTTACAAAAAAAAAAGTGTCGAGTCGAGACCCTTCCTTCTTCAGACGAAGAGAACATCTGAACTACCATCTACTCATTGTCCCACAAAAAGTCAGGCAGCATCTCTGGAGAACATGGAACCGTGAGATATAAGGTCCCAATAGACAATAGGTGCAGGAGTAGGCCATTCGGCCCTTCGAGCCAGCACCGCCATTCAATGTGATCATGGCTGATCATCCCCAATCAGTACCCCGTTCCTGCCTTCTCCCCATATCCACTGACCCCACTATTTTTAACAGCCCTATCTAGCTCTCTCTTGAAAGCATCCAGAGAACCTGCCTCCACCGCCCTCTGAGGCAGAGAATTCCACAGACTCACCACTCTCTGTGAGAAAAAGTGTTTCCTCGTCTCTGTTCTAAATGGCTTACTCCTTATTCTTAAACTGTGGCCCCCGGTCTGGACTCCCCCAACATCGGGAACATGTTTCCTGCCTCTAGCGTGTCCAAACCCTTAACAATCTTATATGTTTCAATGAGATCTCCTCTCATCCTTCTAAACTCCAGAGTGTACAAGCCCAGCTGCTCCATTCTCTCAGCATGTGACAGTCCCGCCATCCCGGGAATTAACCTTGTAAACCAGTCCCGAAACAACACCTTTCCATGTTCTCCAGAGATGCTGCCTGATCTGCTGAGATACTCCAGCACCTCTGCGGCTTTCTGTGTGGCAATTAGGTGGTAGTTCAGATGCCCTCTTCGTCTGAAGAAGGGTCTCGACCCGAAACTTCACCCATTCCTTCTCTCCAGAGATGCTGCCTGTCCCGCTGAGTTACTCCAGCATTTTGTGTCTACCTGCAGGTGTGCTCTTCATTCACTTTCAGCAGTTTACACAAGTTACTTCCTTTCCAAATTTATGAATGAAATCAAATACATTTTCTGTGAACTGTCCGTAACAAAGTTATTCAACATTTTGAGCAAATCGAATCTGCTTGTGATATTTCTTCTACTACCAAAAGAAATCGTATTAATTCTAATTTACGATGAAAACCAAACCAGTACCGACAATGCAGCTGCTTAAAATCTCCTGAAGTCCCAAAATGTCACCTACCCTTTTTCTCCAACATGATGATACAAAGAACTGCAGATGCTGGTTAATACCGCAGGCAGGCACAAAGTGCTGGAGTAACTCAGCGGGTCAGACAGCATCTCTGGAGAAAAAGGGATGGGCGACGTTTTGGGTCGGGACTCTTCTTCAGATTGCCACCAAAGATAGATGCAAAATGCTGGAGCAACTCAGCGGGTCAGGCAGTATCGTTGGAGAAAGCGGATTGCAGTCTGAAGAAAGGCCCCGACTGGAAACGTCACCCATTCCTTTGCTCCAGAATGTTGCCTGATCCACTGAGGTACTCCAGCATTTTGTGTCTATCTTCAGTATAAACCAGCATTCCTTTTTCTTATTACTTAAAATCTTCCATTCATTGTTCCAACCACAACCCCCACCTAATCCCATTACAAAAATGACAAGAGAGAATCACGACAGCATTCACAGCAATGAGCAAAGGGTCAATTTACTTCAATAGTCTAAAGCCAGCCTACATCCCTGGATAGGAAGGGGCTCACACTGGTTGGTGGAAGTGGTCAGGATTTCTAACCCAACCTATCCCACTGGTTTTTTTTGGTAAACCAGTAATTGCAGTTCCTCGAGTCCCCATCCCTCTGTTTTAAGGGCCTGTCCCACTATACGAGTTTACCCAAGAGCTTTCCCGAGTTTAAAAAAAAAAGAATCAAACTCGTGGTAAGTATGTAGAATGTACGTAGTGGGTACGTCGGAGCTCGGGAAGTCTCTTAGCGGCTCGTAACATTAACGGCAGGTACTCAGGAAACGCGGTAAGCTCGTGAAGTTTTTTTCAACAGTGTGAAAAATGTCCACGAGAGCCCCGAGTACCAACAAACGGCTATTACCGTAATTCTCCGAGTTCGAATCAGGGGAAACTCGGGAGAACCCTTGAATTACCTCGTACAGTGGGACAGGCCCTTTATGCTTCATTTTGCTCCTGGAACCTCGACCAGAGTAATTACAAGCCATTTCACAAAACATACCTTATAAGTGGCTTAAAAATATTCCAGAGAACTCGGATAAAGTTTGTCGGATGTACAACGTAGAGAGCTTTGAGATTTTTCTTGTATCTGGAAGAGAGAAAAAAAATTTTTGAACCAATGCTGTGGAAAAATCCCTGGTGAGTGTAAAGGGCTTGAACCACATACGCAATTTTTTTCGGCGACTGCCGGCACCCGTCATAGTCGCAGCAGGTCGCTGAAAATTTCCAACGTGTTGAAAATCCAGCGGCGACCAGAAACAGGTACGACTCTTTGGTCGACAACTCACGATCATGCAGGCGTCATCCCGCAAAGGAATGGGTGACGTTTCGGGTCGAGACCCTTCTTCAGACTTCGATTCTGCAGTTCACTCCCATCCTTATCTCTCTGTGCTCTCCCATTTCCCCAATGATGCTCAATAGAAACATCTCATCTTCGCACCAGGAATGTTACACTCAGCAATGTAGATATTTTCCAAATCAATCACCATTTACAGAACTTCCATATTTCCAACTTTTTCTTTCTCTTGTTGCAGTTCTACCCCTCCAGGCTTGCCATTCATTTCTTTACTTGCCCCATGCCTCATCCTCCATCATTCTATTTCTTTCACTTTTCATTCAACCACAAACCCCCCCATTCATTCTCCATTACCTAAAGAGAGGGGCTGATCAAGTCAAGAGAGTTTATTGTCATGTGTCCCAGATAGGACAATGAAATTCTTGCTTGCTGCAGCACAACAGAATACTGTAGGCATAAATACAGAACAGTACAGTGTGTCTATATAGCATAGACTATATATATATATATACACACACACACACATACATACATACACACATAAATAAACAGATAAAGTGCAATAGGCTGTTATAGTTCAGTTTGTTTGATGGTGAGTTTAATAGCCTGATGGCTGTGGGGATCAAGAAGCTGTTCCTGAACCTGGATGCACCAGATTTCAGGCTCCTGTACCTTCTACAGTAACTCAGCCTTCTACAGTAACTCAAATCTTTACTCACTGGAGTAAAAAAACTGGAAAGAGAGCAGAGAAGATTCACAAGGATGTCACCAGGACTCGAGGGCCTGAGCTACAGGAAATAGGCAACGTTTCGCGAGCTTACCCTGTTTCCCGAGTACCTGCCGTTAGCGTTACGAGCCGCTAAGAGACGTCCCAGAGCTCCAACGTACTCGCTACGTGCTTCCACGAGTTTGATTTTTTTTTTTTAAACTCGGGAGAGCTCTTGAATGAACTCGTACATTGGGACAGAGTCTTGAGGCAACATCTACGGAACTAAGGAAATAGGCAACATTTCGGGGCGAAACGTTGCCTATTTCCTTCGCTCCATAGATGCTGCCTCACCCGCTGAGTTTCTCCAGCATTTTTGTTTACCCTAGAACTTTATTCCTCTCAGGGCAGGTGACTGAGGAGTGGCCGCATAGATGTGATACAGGTAAAGTGGGATGGATATTAGTGTAGATGTGGCCGTGTAGATCAAGGGATATGGGGGGGGGGGGGGGGGAAACCAGGAACGGGGTACTGATTGTGGGTGGTCAGCCATGATCGTATTGAATGGCGATGCTGGCTCGAAGGGCCGAATGGCCTACTCCTGAACCTAGTTTCGATCTTAGTCAGTCAGCATGGACGTGTTGAACCGTTTCCTTGCTGTATGAGCGAGTCAGAAGGTCCTCGGCTTGAAACGTCACCCATTCCTTCTCTCCAGAGATGCCCCCCCCCCCCCCCCCCGTCCCGCTGAGTTACTCCAGCATTTGGTGTCTATCTTCTTGCTGTACAAGTCTGCGCCATTACGCCAAGAGTTCAGGAAGTGCTGTTGAATTCAACCAATTCAAACAATCGTCCCCTTCCCTTTACCTAAGCAAATGGCGTGTGTTTGGAATAAACAGAGGTAAACTGCATCTTTCTTCTGAATCTTCTGAATTTGTAGTCGGTACTCTGCCTATCGCCAACTTGGATGTATTGTGTACACTAATGTGCTGTTAGTGCCCCCTTAAAACTGTCTAGTGAAGGTGATTTGACTATATTGTTGTCTAGTTTATTCAATTCCCTTAAGGTTCTTACAAAGAATGAGTTCTTATAAATATCTGTCCTGGCGAATGGAATTTCTATTTGAAACATAGAAATTAGGTGCAGGAGTAGGCCATTTGGTCCTTCGAGCCTGCACCGCCATTCAATATGATCATGGCTGATCATCCAACTCAGTATCCCGTACCTGCCTTCTCTCCATACCCCCTGATCCCTTTAGCCACAAGGGCCACATCTAACTCCCTCTTAAATATAGCCAATGAACTGGCCTCAACTACCTTCTGTGGCAGAGAATTCCGGAGATTCACCACTCTCTGTGTGAAAAATGTTTTCCTCATCTCAGTCCTAAAAGATTTCCCCCTTATCCTTAAACTGTGACCCCTTGTTGTGGACTTCCCCAACATTGGGATCAATCTTCCTGCATCCAGCCTGTCCAACCCCTTAAGAATTTTGTAAGTTTCTATAAGATCCCCCCTCAATCTTCTAAATTCTAGCGAGTACAAACCGAGTCTATCCAGTCTTTCTTCATATGAAAGTCCTGACATCCCAGGAATCAGTCTGGTGAACCTTCTCTGTACTCCCTCTATGGCAAGAATGTCCTTCCTCAGATTAGGAGACCAAAACTGTACGCAATACTCCAGGTGTGGTCTCACCAAGACCCTGTACAGCTGCATATCATAATTGCATATCATTTCTCCTTCTTGTTCTTCTTTCTGTTGAGTATGTTATGTATCTATCTGCAGTTATGCCCACCATCCCCTTTTGAATCTTGTACAACATGTCTAGTCTGTTCCTTTTATACTAGCGAGCGTAGGTGGACCAACTAGGAAGAAACTGCCTCACTTTCTGTCGAATTCCTTGTAGGCATTCTGTAGCCAGCTTAAAGATGGCTTGTTGAAGCTCTTCAAGCCGTGGTGGAAGTAAACCAGAATGTAGTCGCTCTCTACGTACTGATCCAACGTATACTTCAGGTATCTAGACGGGGTAGAGAAAACAGTGTCAGAGGTTTCACAATTACTTCCTGCAACTCCGGCCAATTTTCTAAAATGACATTCTCTTTTAAACCCCGCCAAGGTCCACACAGACAAGCGGCAGAAACTGATATTGATCAGAGCACACGTTTCACCACACGGACAGAGATTAACCTCGGCAAAAATACCGCCGTTTTCTCGAGATCGACTTAGGAAATAAGTTTCACTGACAGGATGGTGGATTGCCAATCCCCAGTTTATCCAACTGATTGAAATCATAGCATCTCACCCCCACTCTAGTTTAGTTAAATTAGTGGGATATACTGGGGACTGGTGGAGTTGCTGCCTCACAGCACCGGAGACCCGGGTTCGATCCTGACCTCGGGTGCTGTTCGTGTGGAGTTTGCACGTTCTCCCTGAACGTGTCCCGGTTTCCTCCCACATCCCAAAGAATTAGAGGTCTGCAGGTTACTTGGCCTCTGTACATTGTGGACGGGTGATCGATGGTCGGTGTGAACTTGGTGCACTGAAGGGCCTGCAGATGCTGGTTTAAACCGACAACAGGCACAAAAAGCTGGAGTAACTCAGCGGGACAGGCAGCATCTCTGGAGAGAAGGAATGGGTGGCGTTTCGGGTCGAGACCCTTCTTCAGGTTCAATTTGATGAAGGGTCTCGACCTGAAACGTCACCCGTTCCTTCTCTCCAGAGGCTTAATTATAAATGTAAATTTGGCCCTAGTGCGTGTAGGATAGTGCGAGGGTCGCTGGTCAGCGTGGACTCGATGGGCTGAAGGGCCTGTTTCTGCGCAGCATATCTAAACTAAACTACCCATAGTTGAGAAAAGAAGGAAAACTG